>NC_092866.1:51331749-51397062 GCF_032062135.1 Pyxicephalus adspersus | reverse complement strand
GGGGGGGGGGGGGGTACCAACAGGAGCCGCTAACCACCAAATAATTATTTGCAAAATAGGAGTCACGTGTACCCATTTAAAAAAAAAGTTAGGGCACGGAGTTCCCACCCGTGCCCACCCCACTACACACCTGGCTGTGAAAAAATCCATAGCATTCAACAAATATTAAAAAATTGTTACAGAAGGGATCACAAGTGTTACTGATGATTTGGCTCATGGTTGCACTTTTTACATTACAGTTATGTCATGCTTGCTGCCAACTTTTATTTTATTCTAGCTGATACAGAAATATGTATATTGCACCTCGTACTGGACTCACATTCATTGACGGCTCAGCCTACCCATCTTTCCTTTTACTTACCTCCTCCTGCAAACTATCCTAAACATCCATTTCATTATACCATTTCACTGGATTTTCTGTTTTGTCCTTTACTTAATTTTTAAAATCTAAATTGTTTATATGTAATCCCTAATATTGATAGTCTAAAGCTGGTGATAATTAGGAGGTCACTGGCTAGGGGATATGAAGAGTAAAGATTAAAAACTTTTGTTGTCTGCATGCCATTGGGGAGATTTTGAGAGCTAATCTCTTCAAAGTGAGGGAAAATCCCCTTCTGGACAGTTGTCACTAGAACAAAAAGATTTCCTGTGCTGCCTGTTGTGGTAACATTTCATCCTTTTGTTTGACCAAGAATACTACAAAAAAAGTTCAAAGAGCTAAGAATAAAAACCCAACAAAGGTTCCAACTCATTATCGGTCTATTCAAAATGTATATATATCTTTTGATATGGTATATATATATATATATATATATATACACATATAGAGATTCAATGGAAATAATGGCTTGCAATTAGGTATGGTGCTCTGCTTTGGGTCTTTGATGATTTTGACCTGAACATTGGTTATTTCACCTAAAAAGAATAAAACCAACGAGCAGATGTTTGGCAAATGGATGTGGCACTGGGTACACACGTAGGATAACGGTCCCTGCAAATTTTCATGATTTTTTCCAGTGACAGATGAATGAGTGTTTGGTATACAGGCAGCCCTGTTCTGTTCTAGAGGGGAGGAGGGAGGACAAGCAAACAGCACCCTGCTGTGCTCTCCTCCATTGAAATTCACAAAGGTCGTTCCCAATCGAGTGTTCATTGATCTGCCAGGACAGATCAATGAACAGCATCAGGGGATCACTGTACACACGTCAGATTTTCATTTGTGACAAGCACAATTGTTTATCTCGGGTACCCAGATTTGATGTGTGTACACAGCCTTACATTTGATGTGTGTACACAGCCTTACACTAATTCTGCTATTTACAGGTGTGTTAGAGCTCAGAGAATTTGGCAATTGTCATAGTCCACAGGCTGAGCCTTATGCTGTGTACAGGTGGTTGGGTTTGCTTCTCTTATTGACTTCAACAGAATTTGAATTCAGCTGCAAATAATCCCGAACATTGGGGCAAAAAACAATTTGGGCAAACTATCGGTGAACCAAAGGTAGGCAATTTATCCAACACAACTTGCAATTCTGTTTTTTTATTATACAAATGAACAAGAACCGCACATCACTGAGATATTTGCATGCACATAAAATTTTTTTTATTTTTAGGATAATAGATTAAAGAAGATGAAATTCAAAGTAACTCTTCCATATTATTATTTACACATGTACAGAACATTACACATTTAATGTACATTGCTGCATATTATGTTGGCACTATATAAACAATGTTTATTAATATTATGGGCAGCGTGGTGGCTCAGTGGTTAGCACTCTGGTCTTTGCAGTGCTGGTTCCCAGGTTCGAAACTCAGCCAGGACACTCTCTGCATGATGTTAGCAGGTTCTCCCTGTGTCTGGATGGTTTCCTCCCACATCTCAAACAGATGCAGTTGGGGTAATTGGCTTTCTCCCAAAAACTGTCCCTAGACTGTATTAAAGACATATGAATATGGTAGGGACATTAGATTGTGAGCTCCTTTGAGGGACAGTTAGTGACATGACTATGGACTTTGTACAGTGCTGCCTAATATGAGAGAGCTTTATAAATACTGTATAATATTAATTCTAGGTGCTGGCAGATCTAAACACCCCCAGCCATTCCATATGGGGGGCTGCACAAGAGATGCTAGTTGTAGCGTCTCAACAATGGGAACAATAACTGTACTGCCTCACCACCTGTCTGAACCAACCCATACTCTGTCCCTTATAGATAAAGTACAAGTTTTATACTATCTTTTGCGTTTTGTATATTTAATAAGGGAAGAGGGAGATCTCAGGAAATCAGTGGAAGAAGCTATCCTATATAGAGAAGATAGATATTTTCCAGTAGACATTCATTTCCATTCTGATGAAATATGTAACATTACTTCTCCATATACTCTCCATGGATTCAGCCCGTCTGCTCATCACATCCAGCACAATATAGAAACCTTTAGAGATTCATTTATATGAGATACTGAGATCCGGTGACAATAAAGCTTTGGTTTCAAGGAATCTTCTGCTAAGTAACGTTGGCAATCACATTTTTCCATTTATGAAGGTAAATGAAAACATGAGATTTTAGCAGTCTTGTCACACACAATGATATCCTCTGGGCAAAAAGCTAATAGAGCGCATTAGGAGCTGTCCACAAGATGTGGTGCTGAAGTCTATTCCTGCCAAAGTCAATAGTTTACTGTATCTATGCACTGCAAAATGTTGTCATATCAGAACATTCTATCATTTTCTGTTTTCATTTTCTTCCATATATTAGAGGCAATATTATTTAAAATTGGGAAAGGTAAAGATGAAACCGGAAAAGGGCCACACGAAACTTTGAAGAACCAAAAAGTTTACTCACTGAGGTCCTATGTAGCTGTGGTTAAAAAACATATATACAAACTTTATTTAAAGGTGACCCCCAGTATTTCTTTAAGTCTTGCACAGTTGTACAGTCTTCGCTTCCAAAATAAAATTATTTACTTACACTGTGAGCGTCTCATACTTTGCATTGGAAGCTACAGGAAGTTAGGTAATTTATCCCTGCCACTGAACCTCACTGTCACTGGCCTTGGCCTTTTTATGTTGGACCTTTGTTCTTTCAGTTATGGAGGCTCTGCCATACATGTAGGCAGGGGCCAACATAGGGAGGTGCTGAGGGGCCCTGAACACCCCTCAGGGGACCCAAGTCCACAGTTGACCCAAGTCACTTTGGCAGGGGGACTCTAACTTAGTTCCCACTGCATATCAGTGTGACCAAGGATGATCTTGTTAAAAATGTGATGATCAGTCTGCTTTAATTACAAGTCTGCCATATTTGGGTTTTAACACCCCTGGCTCGGGGGAAAAAAAAAACATGCAAAAAGCGGTAACCCCAAGCCATACTCGGGGTAGCTAAAAACAATAAAAACACATACTTACCTTGTCCCATCACGTCCCCCAGCATCCTGCCTGACAGATCTTATCTTCGGGCAGCATCTTCTTCCTCCGATCATCAGACGGCCAATGCAGTGACGTTCCCCGGGGAGTTCCCAGTGACATGGGTGCACGCGTCAGTGTGGGCGGGAAAATCAAATAATAAAATAAAATAGCTCTATTGAATCTAATACAAAGAAATCTTTATATAATATATATATAATAATATTATATATAAATATATTTTACATGGTACTGTACAATTATATTATAGTTTTCAGTATTTTATGCACCCATGTTTTACCAGATTTTTTTTTTTTAATTTAGTGTTTAATATTACATTTATGAAATATTGGACATATTTCGGTGAGTTATGCCTAAGAATTATAGACCTACAATGTAAAATAAACTTCCATGCAAAACAATGTAACACTTCTTGCATAAAAACGGACAGAATTACAACGCCAGGAGGGTTAATTAACAGGTGAACCTGTTTTACAATGACACTGATTTAAATAAGAGGTCTATATTTTTTCTAACCTTAAACTGGCTGGAGCCTCACTGATTACCCTCCCTAATTCCTCATATTTATGAGTAGCAATTTTTTTTTCTGCTATGATCCAAGCAAGCTCAGGGGCTCACATCTAAACCCTGGTGAGTTGGTGGTCGGTGGCAGATTGAGTTTATTGGCAAAGACTTATTTTACATCATTCAATAGCTTTGCTTCTATAAGAACAAGAATTTCTGACCTTCCAATTTTCATGATTTGTTAATAAGCCAAAGGAAGCCAGAAAAATTGTAGTTTAGTAGAAAGATGAATAATGGCAACCGCCTATTCTCTTTCAGGGAGAAACGACGAACAAATGCATTTATTAAAAAAGTTTTTTTTCACACTCTACACATTGCAGATGATAAAACTATTAAACCTTAGGTAAGATTTTTGTTCTGCTTGTGTGCGGAATTACATTTATGCATTCAATGACAATAATATCTCCAAGTTTCCAGTAGAGGGAGGTATTTGGGCAACCGGGAACATAAACACAGAGTATTCTTAGGTTCAATGCAGGGTGTAGTCACATTTATTCTGCACATCCTGGACACAAAGCTAAGGAACAGAACCACAAGACAATAGTAAGAATGCATTTTCTGTAAATGTAGCGGTGTAAAGATTGCAAGCAGTCCTTTGTTTCCTCAATGAGAACTGCTGCCTTCATAGTGTGTATTGTTATTAACAAGGCTGATGGTTCTCAAGCATTTTTACTGCTATGCTGCCTAATTAAAATAATTGCAGCACCCCATGTGTGTTATGAGCACAGCAAGGACTTGATTAGGAAGAACCATTCTCTTGTCACACAGTCATATTCTCAACACATGCAGTGTTTTCACACATTATTTTCTTCCTTGCTTTTGTGATGGGGAGTAGGAACCACCTTTAAGACTACCAGCTTAGATGTATGAAAGGTGCAATGTATGAAAATGCTTGTGGATGTGCCATCAGCCTAAAAACCACATAAGAAGTGCAAAGTAACAGAAACACTAAAGTAAAGCAAGGTATCATACACCTAAAAAAAAAAAAAGGAGTTTGTTAGTTTGTTCCACCCAAAAGGAAAGCCCCAATGGATAATCAAAAAGGAGTAGACTCCTATTTGCCCAGCCTGTGATTACATATCATGTACCTGTGGGAGGAAGAGAAGTAGAGGAGGGAGGGAAAGCCAGGCTTTTAAAGGGCAACCATAGTTAAATTTAAAAACACAACATTTTATTGATCCAACAACATAATTTAAAAGATTAAGAGCTGTGTCTCTATAAATGAATCCTAGGCTAACATATAACCATTAGTTTAGCAGAAAATAGCAATATGGTTTAGTATCATACTAGGTTAGCGATGGCGGTAAGGTGTCCCACCCGACACGTTTTGCCCAAACCGGGCTTCTTCAAGGGTAAGGGGAGACTTAGTATTATTGCTGGGGCTTTTTACCGCATTAAGAGCCTTCGGTGATATCGAATTGCTACTTGTAAGTGATTTGATAGTGAGACCTATATCAATTTGGACATACTGCTGGTGTTCCAGATGTCCAAGTGGAGTGAACAGCATGATAGAAGCTTGAAATGTTTATTCCAGGACTTTACATGCACAATGGTTATGACATCTCTGTCTGTCTTAGTAGAAGTAAATGACAATGATCCAGCAGGGGAAGATAAAGTGTTGTCTTCTCCTATGGAGTATTTTCGTTGTGCTATGTGGGTGAGCTGTGGGCAGCCCTCCAAAAGGGGGCAAAAGAAGGGGTAAAAAAGGGTAATATACAGCAAACATTAGAAATATGGTAGTGGATGTTCATGGTGACAAAGCTCCAAAATTGGTAATATGTATCAGAAGCTGGCAATAAAGGCGGCACTTCTTTTTTTATTCTTGTTTGGTGCTTGGGCCACCCCTCCCTTTTGGAGCCTACCTAACAGTAAGAACCAGCTGTAGGATCATAACTATTTCATGTTGCTCCTTGTCTATTTTCTCCTCTTCTTCTGATCATATTTCTGTATTCCTTATTTAAATTCATTATCTAACTAAGGAATGCTTGTGTATGACCAGGACCAAGTCAGTGTTAACATGTTGACATAATTTCAATTCTCTTTCTTAGTTTTTGGGGCTATGGTGAACAGATAAGGAGAAAGACGAGGGAACTTGCAGACAACTGGTTGCTCTGCACCTTGAAGAAGAACAATCCATTGATGGAAAAACCTAGTCAGCTGACCTCATTTTTGGACATATAACATTGCTGAACCTAAACCCAACCAGGGGAAACAACCTCAGATCATAACACTGTCCCAATAGGTTTGGGGACCTTTTTAGACCAGACAGTTACCTAAAACCAAAAATTTTGTTTTTAGTTTTGGATGTACAGAAAAGGGAAAAAATCTTTTCTGTATTTTTGCCATCCCATTTTGACATTTGTCAAAGGAAGAGGAAGGATTTGTCTACCTACTCAACTACTTGCATACAAATACAACTATTCCAAGACAGATGGGACGGACATACCTTCCCTGTACTGCATAATCCCACAATTATAAGCCTGTGAAGAACCCCTACTTTTAACTTTTGGCCTGACATTTTTAAAGAAAGAGTTTGAGTAGGTTTACTGGCAGCTACAGAATTGGAGCAAATAAAACTCCACAAAGGTAGACAAATTTTTTGGGGTTGAGAAAAAAAGGTTAAAATGATATTAAAGAAAATAAAAAGTGAAATAAATAAAAAGAAAACCAATTAACCAATGGCCACGCAATGCATTATAATTTCAAAAGTTTTCCACCATGACACTCTGAATCTAGGACAATAAACCTCAAGCTCCTGGTAGTTCCAAGCCTCAATGCTACTAATATATCATTGACATTTTAAGTTTACTTGTCTTAGCATGTTATTACAAGTAAATTGGAATAATCAAATACCTAATTACTTTAATTAAACAAAAAAGAAACCTTTTAATCATTCTTAATTAATAAATACATAAAGATTTATCTTAACCAAGGCCTAGAAGAATACTACAAAGACATAGTGGTTTCTTAAATAGAAGTGACCTTGAATCAATAAACAGTTTAATAGTGACAAACCTGACATTTTAATTTTGGCAGATGGTGAAATGTATTAAAAAAACTACATAACACAGCCGAACTTTGTTAAATTCCTTATATGGTTTGTTCTTTGTCTTAGCCAGTTAGTATCAATCACAGACGGGAATGAGAGATAGCGATAATTAATTGTATCTGTATTCTAATATTAGAAAGTGTGTAGATTAGGGTTGCCAGGCCAACTGTGCAAAACCCAAGTTACAGAAAAGAAATTGGGTCTGTAGGATTTATCTTGAGGTACGCTGTGCACATGCACTGGTTATTAGCTAGCCATAAATAAAATTACATTCGATTGCAATAGGAGAAAACAGCAAATCACTCAACAATTATTGAAAAGAGTGGAAAATGGTTGCCCATAGTAAATCGTGACACTTGTTGGTGACAACCATAAACTATGCTCTGAAGAAATTATAGCATACAGGCAACAAAAAGAACACATATAAAAATTGTTGATTTCATAATTAATTGGATAATAATTATGAATCATACAGCCAGGGATAGCCTTTAGCCTGAACGACTTCTGTGGTTGCCAAAGGCACTTTTTAAATCAGCAAAACAAAGGCCCCCAAAAAAACTTTCCTCTTATTGCCAAGGTGTGCTTGGAGCAGTCACTTCACGTCACCAAGGAAAGGTGGGCAGGTATGGACAAGTAGTGTGGGAGGGGGGTTCAGCTTAAAATCATCAAGGAGAGGAAAGTAGGCTTGGGCCGGTAATGGGTAAAGTGATTCAGCAATGGTAGTGCAAATCACTGGAGAGGAGGATAGACATGGACAGAAAATGGGTGGACGGCAGTCCAATGGAGAGAGAAATCCTAAGGGCAAATTTGAAACGTACTTAAGGGACCAATCAGCCTCTCAGCATGGTTGTTGGAGGCAGTTGCAGACCTAGTGGATAAAACTGAGGAGCACCAAAATTTCTACAAAGTGTCGTCATTTCAACAGGTTTTCCTATTGGAAGATTTCTGCTAAAAATGTTGTTCTTGTGACAGTTTTTAAAGTTTTTAATTTTTCAAAACTTTTTTATAATTAACGGGACAGAAAGACATAACAAACTACTTCATTGGGGACACCTTGTCTAACCTTTCCACACTGGTATACATCTTTCATACATACATACATACTCATACATATATATACTGCATCATATTATTTTTATATGTAAGTTGTTTTTTAAGTATAATATAACATTGAGAGGTAAACATAAACACATCAACTTTCTAGTCTATGTTATTTTCCTGCTTTTGTTGTTTTGTGAAATTATTGAGAGAACAATGCATGGGTTTATTCAGTGTTAATCCTTTTGGTAATGGCTTGGGTGAAGGCAAGCCTCTTGTTTCCTGCTCTTATAACAGATGTTACAAGCTTGGGAGCTGGGATAATGACCGGACCATAGCATAGTATTCCCAGAAAATAAACAGTCAGAAAGGATTAGTAATGAATCTCTTTGTGAATCTGTACTCCAATATGATATATGTCCATGTAAAGGATAAACTGATATTTTCCAGGTACAGTTAACCTAAGAAGAAATTACCTTCGACATTAAAATGATCCATTTTGAGATTTAAAATTACAATATATTCAGAACAAGTGGCTTTTCCAATTTATTATTCATGTTTCCTGTACAGAAAGGGCCATTTTAAAGTTGTTATGTGCTAAAGATTGGCAAAGCTTACAATATTGGGGAAATGCAAGTAGCAAGTATCTGTGATAATCCTCGAAGCAAAGCTGTGTCCCTATGGAGTCCCTTGTCCCTGTATACTGAGCTTGGAAATCTGTTCCATTTGTAGTACATTCTTCCCCTTTTTGGTGGGACTATCTATCCCCGCAATTAAACAATACATAGCTTGAACCTTTACTGACCAATACATTTTGAAATAGGGCTAAATGGGTGCAGATTTAAAGGACATGATTATATTATATTGGGGTTGTTAGTCATACAGGAGTTAGCTCATGTACAATATACTTTACTGGTAAATATACAAATTATATACTTGGTCATAGGTCATATAGGTCAGGGTCAGCCATAAGCACAACAGTAACCCCCAGCAATATTGCCCACTAATATTGGTGTTGCCCCTCAGCATGGGTATTCAGCATTTAGCTTTACTTACTTGAGCACCCACTCCAGAAATGTTGCCTCCTTTCCACACTGTTACTATCATTTACCTGTTGGGCAAGAGATCAAATGTTACAGAAAAGTTAGCAAAATGCAGACAAATTGCCAAAATGCAAAAAAAGCCTGAATTTAGGTAGGATGGGAAGTTTGGAGTTGGGCCCCAGTAATCCACCCATTAACTATGACTATGACTATAGACTATGTCTATGTCTAAGTCTGCTTGGCTAAAGTTACACATGGACAAACCTATTTTTTTCTTCTGCTCCATTTTAGCTGCAACTTATCCGTATTCATCCATATTAGACTCCAATTTCCCGGCATCCTCCACCAATTGTGATATATGGGGGAACTGGGATCAGTGCATCACACAGGACACAGCTTATTTAAGTTTATTTAAACTCAAAATAGCTTCCTTTAGCATACAGGCTAACCAAACTTTTCTTTTCTTCAGCAGAAATATTAACAGAAAATACAAGTTCCCAGCTGCAAACTTAAAGTACAAACTGCCCAAAATCTCTCCCATTTACAGAACCACTGTGGTTCTGGAGTCTTAACTCCAAAACTGCTCTCTGGTTAGCACAGCAGTGTACTTTTTTTTGCTCAGACTTCTCCTCTAGCCTTTCTCCCTGAGCCTCACCTGGCCTTAGACTCCAATCCTCCCCACCAAATTTATCATGTAATTTCCTTTTATTGGGATTTGGCAGATACTTTCTAGGCACCCTCGATTTCTGGCCTGGAGAAGGGAAGGAGTGTCTGGCCCATCCATTCTTTCCAAAACACTCTGGGCCCGGATCTAAAATAAACAGCAGCGAATCTGCAGCACCACAACATTTTAACAGTTATAACAGAGGAAATTGCCACTATATTTTGCCTCACATAGCTCACAATGCTACAAATGGTAAATACTTCCTAACTTGTTTCACATCCACCACATAAGGTACTCAAAGATGCCAGCAAAATGGGACCAGTGAACTTGAAACTATTCTCTTTATTTATCTAGAAATAAAATGTTGAATGCAGAAGCAGACCACTATTACAGCAAGAAACTATGTCATCATTAGGGATGAGCGAGCAAAATGTTTAACTTCGATCTTGCGGCTAATCTTGCCTTTCTCGCTTACAGAACATGTAAGCGAGAGCGGCCGGTGATTCGCCACAAGTTCGTGTTCTCGCCGAACTCAGAGGATCTCGTGCCTCCAATCAGCTGTGACCACAGGTTCACATGGTCACTGGGCTGTACTTATCAATGATAAGTACAGCCCGGTGACCATGGGAACTGAACTCAGATGAACGCTCAATGGAGAAACTCCATTGAGAGTTCATCTGGAGTTCGCCTGCAGGCACAACTAATTGGCAGCACTCGTGTAATATCAATGATAAGTATAGCCCGGTGACTGTGGGAACTGAACTCAGATGAACTATCAATGGGAAAACTCCATTGAGAGTTCATCTGGAGCTCACCTGCAGTCACAGCTAATTGGAGGCACTTGCATGCCTCCAATCAGCTTTGACCGCAGGTTCCCACGCAATGAGAAGTACAGCCAAGGGAGCATGGGAACCTGCACTTTGGAATTCTAAAAAATTGACTTGCCGAAATTTCGCTGACCCATCGGAAGTTCAGGGAAATTTTTGAGAGAATGTCAGAGGCATTCTCGCTCATTTCTAGTCATAATAACCCATATACCGGTAGTCAATGACCTGGGTAGCATTTGTATAGGTCAAGGTCTGCCTGAGATGCCATCCTAGACATTCAGAAGGGCTCTATCTGGTTTCTAGGCCCTCATATGCAGCATTAAACTGTCCCAGATTCTGTGTGACTGTCCCAGGTTTACAACAAAATCACAGCATCTAATGGATTTGGGCTGAAGTCCTGAAGATAAATTCAGGAACACTTCTATTGCTTGGCGATGCAGAATGTGTACCCCCTAACCCCAGCTAGGAGCTTATTGTTCTCCCAGTGCTTCTAATTTGGCACCATTGTTCTCAAATCCTCCACTGGGTTTCATTGTTCGCTTGGTCTACCGTCCCACTCTAACTCATCTACATAATATTGATAATTCCTTCTATTACTTGTGGATTTTCATTGAAGATTTTTTGGAAATGAGATTTGCTGACTTGGCAGCAAAATGTCCTTTGGAATTATTATTTTGAAATGGCCGGAGTGATGTGATAGGTTCACTTTAATCTGTTTAGCTTATTTTTGTGCAAACATAAGTTCTGCCAACAGAAGCTGACCATCTTTACTCCAAGCAAGTAGCCTATAATATACCACAGAAGCAACAGATTTCAACCTTTACAGCAATTTCACAGGTCCGAGGTCTGGCTGTGAGGGCAATGTGAGCACTCAGAAAGGCTCCATCCAGCTACCAGTCCCTCATCTACAACATTAAAGTCTTCTCTACTTTCTTCTCTAGATGATGCTTTTATGCTCAGACATTATCCAGGGTGTGCTTGTGTCACTAATGTAAGTGGATTTAAGAGGGTCTAGCGAGTTTAGTTGCTAAGACAATCTTCCAATTTCTTTCATGCTATGAAGAGCTGGTAATGATTTCCCATTTCTTGAGACTGTACTCAAACCTTCTTTATCTCCCCCCCAAAAAACTTTCATTTAGCTGTTGATTATTTTTCATTCATTTTATGTTTTTGTTTTTACAGTGAAGCATGCTTATAATGCTGAATAGAATACTGCTGCAAAGAAAAAGTAATTATACAAATCAGAGATCAGTCATTCATACACATTGCAAGATTTTTTGGAAGCTTAGATCTCGTTATGTTTTTCTTTTACAGATATTCAAATACGCCATTTTAGTGCATTTAAAGTAAATATGTGCCAGGCCCATGAACACTTAAGTATTAACATATGTTGAACACAAATTGTGGCTACATTCACACAATAATGCATTATTCTGCCACACATCGCAATGGGTGACCACTTGGTCTGCTATCCATTGTGGCACTGGCCCAATGAAGTCCCTTGAAATTTAGGAAGGGGAGTCTTGACTGCTGGAAACATGTACCAAAAGATGTTCAGATAATGTACATGTATCTGCCTTGAATCATCCTAGTTAGATTTAAAAAATAAATGATAGGGTAAAAAAATTAAGGTGGAATAAACAAACTATTTATAAAGACAAGTTGGAAAATACGACCCTTCTGACCATCAAGATTTGAAGTGCCTTCCTATCCTTCCTCCCGAATGTGGTCTTTCACCACCTTCCCATCATTTTTCTTTTCTTTTACAGGTTGTCCCAGTTTTATTGGCATCTGACATTGCTTAGGCTTTAAGCCCTATAAAAATGTGGACTGGATGAAGGCCTGTCTAGAACATATTGTGAAGACAGATCTTTTGACAAGTTTATAATGAAATATTGGATTCTCACAGTATTGTTGTGACTGGCACAAAGTCATGGTTATTTGTGTAAGAAAATGTTTGCCTGGTAAATATGTTGATGTAAATCAATAAAGCTATTCCCTTGCCCTCTCCACAAATTATAAAATTTGGTGTATTTTTTAGGGACATGCTGGTGGATGTGCAGATATAGAAGGAGATCTATGGTTGTAAGCAGTCAGATGCATACAGATGGGAACAGAGATCAGAGTGAAAGATGAACTCATCAGCCTGTTGCTTCTCCTTTGACTTTTGAGCCAAAGAGTTTGATGGTAGAGATGAGAATTGTAAATGATCCTGAACTGCAGTATAGAAAATTTCTGTGTTCTGTGGTGCAAACCAATAACAAGGGCCACGTTCTCATACATGTACATATCACTTCTAGCAAACATTCATGGGCTTGAAAAGCACCATCAAAATTTTAGATATTGTTAAAAGGTAATTTATTCTAAAATTTAAAAGAATCAAATCTCAATTGCCATGTGATTATGTAAATTGTGTGGAAACCATTGAAGTTTCCCAAAAGTTACAGAAACTCGTTTTTGTTCTGTGTCCTGCGTGGCCACTGTTGGCCATTCTTCCTGTTCTGCCTGGATGTTTACTCTTAAAAGCCAATGGAAAAGTTTACTGGATATGAGAAACAAATATTTTAAGAAATGTATACAAAGTATCCATCAAAAAGTAACCCC
The DNA here is from genome assembly GCF_032062135.1 of Pyxicephalus adspersus. NCBI lineage: Eukaryota > Metazoa > Chordata > Amphibia > Anura > Pyxicephalidae > Pyxicephalus > Pyxicephalus adspersus. The sequence continues at coordinate 51,383,850 of NC_092866.1, read as the reverse complement.
TATAATGTTTTTCTTTGCCAGCCAATGGATTTTTAAAAAACACAAAACAATTGTCTGAACAGACAGATTTAGAGAATAAATAAAGAGGGTTTTTTTTAGAATATTATCATACATTAGTGTAATAAAAGACATGTTGGAAATGTACTACAAACATATTTTCCACTAACGCTTTTCAGGAGGTTTTACACAATTGTGTTTCTATAATGAAATTGTTATGCAAGCCAGTGTGGACCCACTGTGCCACTGACTGGGTATGCTCTAGAGGGGCGTAACTAAGCTGCTACCAGGTCTTCACTAGAACCTCTGATGGTGGGGATAGGCTTGGGCTGCAGGGTAGCTGCCAGGTGCCACTCCAGAGCAATCCCCAGGCCAGTGGCAGCAGAGTCAGGATACCCGGTGCAAGCACCAAGGGGCTTGCGTGGCCAAGAAGGTGATGGCAATCAAAGTCCAGAAACAAGATCCGAGGTCAGGGTCAGGCGGCAATCAGGCAAAGGTCCAAAAACGTAATCCGAAGTCAGGGTCAGGCGGCAAACAGGCACAGTCGAAGGGTAAGAAACAAGGTTCGGTACACAGTAAAGCAAACAGAGGAAACACCTTAGCACTGGGAGTTACACAGGGTAAAACCTTGAGATTGTTCAGGCAACTTCCTGTAGTAGGAGGTGCCTTTAAATACCTGCAGAGATCCAGCCATAGGCTGTAGAAAACAGAGGGCGTGTATGTGTTACCTCATAGATTAAGAGAGACACACCCAAGCCAGCTCAAACACCAGAGCAAGTCTCCAGCAGGAAGGAAACTCTGGCATGGAACACAGGTACTGGGGTTACTCTACCTGAAAGATAGGACCTGTGCCTGCAATTAAGAGCAGAGGCCCTGGCACGACCTGCAGTGCTAACAGAAATATTATTGAGATGAGAAAGAACAAATATGTTTCAATTCCTGATGCATTTAACCCAATTGAGTTTCTTCAGAGGAAGAGGAGACAGAATGTTCAGTGGAGGAGTGCTCCCGGGGGTTATTTCTGGTATCAGGGCCGGCCTGGTTGCTGGTTTTAGAAGGCTCCCAGCGCTGCATTCATTGATCAGCACAGCCTGCAATTTTTATTGGGGAAAAATTTTGTTTTTTAATTCGAGCTCGGTTGGTGAATTTACACCGGCCATTCTCGCTTACAATTTCGGTAAGCGAGAACCGACAATTTGCCGCGGGATGGAGTTTTAATAACTTGCTCGCTCATCCTTATTACTAAGTTACTATGAAATGCATTATTAATAAAGATGGCAAACTTACAATGTATCATCATGTTGATGGAGAGTTGATTCTTTTGAAATATTAGTGTAGTATAGAAAAACAAGGTCTCCTTTGCTTCCAGACAGGGCTGCATAGTTTGGCTGAACTGTGAACATTTATAAAACTGGATTGACAGGAATGCAAATCCACCGGTAGGTAAAACAGCTCCATTACATGCATTCTATTTGTGTATTTATCTTGCTTTGAGTTTGCCTGACGTTCAGCATTAAATACAGATATTCAACAGACAGAAACTTTAAATGATGCTGCCTTTTAAAAATTACCAGCTCAATTGCCTTTAGAAGTGGTGACAAATACCCAAGTGACCTGTAGCTCAAGCAATAATAAAAGTGTCAAGCCGGGTGATTTGTGACATTCTCCCCAGCAGTTGCTAAATGTTTTATTTTATTAGGACAACGCAGGCCATTTAAAAAAAAACAAAAAACCTTTTCTATCTCATCATCATGCTAGCCATGCCCATGACATTTACCCATATCTCCTAATAATGTTCTGTTAACTGAAGTCCAACGTGTACAGTTAAACTAAAATGTGAATACAGAAGACAAGTAATGGCAAAAAATTAAATGTCAACAGTTGTTCTTTTGTTTGTACTTTTATCTGTGCCAGAGTACTGAATGGATTTTATTTTAAAGGAATTAGAGAGATAGAGAGATAGATAGATAATAGATGGACAGATAGATTTCTAGATAGATAGTCAGATAGATTTCTAGATAGATAGATAGATAGATAGATAGATAGATAGATAGATAATAGATGGACAGATAGATTTCTAGATAGATAGTCAGATAGATTTCTAGATAGATAGATAGATAGATAGATAGATAGATATTCATTTTAAAGCTCAGCTCCAACTTCAACTAGAAAATTAAAAACGTACCTTTTGCAACAATCAATGACCATCTCCTGTTTGGCTCCCTGCAACCTTACTACCCTGATTAGGTCACCATTTCACCCTCTTCCGGTGAGCTCCAGCTGTCCTGGACAAACTGGCTGGGTTGCACCATCAGAGTTTTATTCTGGATGGAGCAATTTCAACACTTTTCCTGTGAGCTCAGATTGGTACAGTTACAATGCTGCAGAGATCAGCACATTGCCATTAATTGCCCCCCACTTTGCAACATTTAAGATCTGCACACTGTTGCCTTACTATTGCAGTAGGAAGAGAATCACCAGAACCTGGGATATCATTTGACCCTTTCAAAGGCACATAAAAAAAGATTTTATAGATGGTACTTAGAGGGAACTTCAGTGCATAGCTTTGGTGCAAAGAAAGGCATCCTGAATATGGAACTGGGACTTAACTAATTTATAGGTATCTTTGTATAATCAGAGCTATAATTCTGCAAGAAAAAATTAAGATCAGGCAGGTTCATTATTACAGAAAGGACATGTGATATCCTGCAATAAAAAACACTTACCTGCCTGAATGCTATGATTGTTAAAAAAAAGTTGCACATAGAAGGATGAATGAACCCCGCATGTGTGGAAGTTACATCATCCTGTCCTGACTAAATAAGAAAACCAAAGATAAGGACAAATAAGAAAAAAAAGAACAAGATGGCAGTGCCCACTATGGAACGGATATGATTATGCAGGGCAGTGTATTTTAAATCACCTGTCTGATTCAGACCTGCAGTGTCGACCTGGCACGAATGGCATATCCCAGCCACTCAGCAAACTACTGCTCTGCAGCTGGTAGAGGCAAACTGTACTGCGGGCAAAAAGATTTGCAGCTCGGATCTTCAGGCCAAAAATAAAATGTTACCTTTTCAAACCATGGCTCAATCTGCTGCATCTGCATACAAAAAAAGAATCCTAACCTATCTCATTCACTCCAAAAGGAGAGCCTTCATAGGATGAACCTTCATAGTTCCCTGTCTGAAATGGCCCTAAGGAAATCTAGTGGACTACTACTCAAAAAAGTGAAGGTTTGCAATGTTATGGGGACATCCAGGATTGTTACTTTTGCCTCTATTCTAAAAAATGTAAATTTTGTTTTGAATTCCCCCCCACAAAAAGCTGTGAAGTTTTGGGTATGTGAAGGTGCCTATGCACTCCTGTATCTATAGCCTTATAGCTGTATATCTGCAGCGTTAGATCTAAGGCACAGCTGCATCTGGCTACTTGTTGAAAGATTTTTGGAGTAAGATTTGGTGGTTTAACTAATATGCCGCTATTTGTTCTCCTTGCTGGAGACTCTGACATAGAAAAAATAACCTTTCTTTACCTCTATGACACCCTCCGCACAGGGAGACAGAACAAGGTATAGCAAGTCATTGATAGGGGAAATAACAGCTGCGGGGAGACTCTTCCCCTCTGACTGTCATTATTGCACTTCTACATTTCAGTTTTCTCTTAAAAATGACATCCCTGATCTATACAATATAACTTATGTACATAATCAGCATACATATTGCATTAGGAAAAGAGTTATGGTTTTCACATGCTGGGATAATGTATACATCTCCACAATGCTCATCTGACTACAGAAAGCATTAATTCTACATGTGGATATTGTTGTCACTGGTAAATCTTCTATATAAGATTAATTTTGAAGCCAAAATATCAACATTGAGCTGGGCAGATTTACAGGAAATAGCAGACTGCAGCGGGTCAAACAGATTCTGCTTCATTTTGGATTATCGTCGATCCCCAGCTGTGCTGAAACATAGAAATTGTCAAAAGGCCTTAAGAACCTGCATTCAACTGGTTCAGTTATCCCAGCAAGGAACAGAGCAATTTAGTGCTTTCACTGTCCACTACAACTCGGGCTGATTAAGTCATTACAAGGATTGGAACATAGTACTCGGGATTAGTTAAACAATACAATAATGCATGAAGGTGACATTTCATAGTTCATTTATGTCAATATTTTATTAACCTATAGTAAAATTTTTACAAATCCACTAATATTTAGCCACTGGAATGCTGATTTATTTGGGAAACCATTACTTTTATTTGCAACGGGTATTATGGGCCATTATTTTTATTATTATTATAAATAATATTAATAATAAACAGTATTTATATAGTGCTAACATACTACGCAGCTCTGTACAATAAATAGGGGTTGCATTTTAATTAAGGTATTTGGATTTTCCTATATTTCTCCAAGTTTTAGGTAAAGATTTAACTTACCTAATTTAAATTTTCCCATCTGATTTTAAATTTTGGTGACCATGCTCACTAACAAGTCAAGTAATTTTAGAAGCAGACTCAAGAAGTCAAAATCAATGAATGTACTTCTGGTGAAAAAGTTAATAAACAATTGATTTAAAGAATAACAAAATGTTTTTGCCAAATGTTTTAAAAGCCAATTTAGGAAAATTGTAAACATTCAAATGATATGAAGGTAAGTGGTAAAAAGTAATGAATCTATGGCTTTAAGTAAATAGGGAACTCAAGGAAAAAAATGCAAGTAGGCAGGTTGTATATATATATATACTATATATATATATAAATATTGTAACAGCTGGCCAAAGAAATCACAGGGTTTCGTCCAGGATGACAGGTACATTTGCCCCAGATACAGGTTTATACGCAGAGTATTTTTCTTTTTAATTGCACAGTTTTCCTTTTGACCTGAAGATGGGGCTGAAGTACCAGGCTGAATGACAATGAGCTTCTTGGCCAGGTGGGGGAGCTAAAGAGGCCTGGGTATGATCAAGTGTATTTGTCTCAGCTGAAACCCATCCTGGAAATTAGGCTTAGGATAAAAACTCCCAGCCTGCTTATTTTTGGGTCTCTGTTCTTGGTGTGTGAGCTGGGAGGAGGGCCAAGGTGAACTGAACTGAACTGAACTGAACTGAACTGAACTGAACTGAACTGAACTGAACTGAACTGAACTGAACTGAACTGAACTGAACGTAAAGACACAGACTTTGTTGGAAAAGCTGTATGGTTAGAACCTTGGAGTCCTGCACAGCACTAGGTTAGCGTGGATTGTTAGTAAAGGGAACTAACAGTGGGATAATGGCCAGGATTTTTTGTGCTGTTTGTTTTATTTTGCCTGTTTTTGTGTTAAAATAGTATTAGTGAATAAAACCCTTGTTGCACTAGTAACCTGCTGGCCCTGTTTCCTGTTTGAAGCACCAATTTTCTATGCTGGGTATCCCAGCAGCCAAGCAGGATTAACTATCTCACATTATTCAATTCAGTATGGCCAATGAAAAAGGTAAAGATTTTGAACCCAGAAGTGGATTGGGTACAGCTGGTGGTGCCCAGAATGGAACAAGGGAAGATAGGTTTATATAAGCAATTGCAATCAGGCAGGGAAGTTTATTTTATTGCAGAACAGACATTGCCTGTCCTTTCTGCAATAAAGGACCTGCCTGGTTGTATTTTTTTTTTTTTTTAACTTGCTTTAGCTAGTTTGCTTATATTTCCTAAGGTATCCTTTCTATGGTTAATAACAATTCTGTCTATAATATTTATTTCTATGTTTTTATATAGTGTTGGTTGAATATCTCACTATTCGATTTGACAGCTTTTTGATTGAATAGTGAGATATTGTTCGGGTAATGGAATGCCAAATTTGGACACCATTGAAGTCAATAGTGGGAGAATTTGGGGTATTTTTAGGAACTATTAAGGGCTCTTGCAGCACTTTACTAGTTGTATGTGTTGGATAGTTTCTCTATCCAAGAACACAGGGAGTCCTGTGTTCTTGGATAGAGAAACTCTATCCAGGAATACATACTACAGGACTGCAACAGTGATCCTGATTGCTGTTGCTAGTAGTATGTGTTCATGGATAGTTTCTCTATCCAAGAACACAGGGCACTAGATGGGATGAATGGGGAAACTTGTCCCCATTCAATTTTAGTGCCTGGTGATTGCCTGCAGTCACAGCTGTGACTGCAAAGTTCCCACAGTCATGTGACCGTGGGAAGAGAACGGCAGATGAACACTGCAGTTCCACTACGATCCCGGGAGCACCACAAAGAAATAAATTGTAGTGCCCTGGAAATCGCACACTCTTCTCAATGATTGCAGCCATGGCCAGGGATTGCCTGCAGTCACAGCTATGACCACAAAGTTCCCACGGTCATGTGACTGTGGGAACTGAACTGCAGATGAACTCTGCAGTTCCACTATGACCCCTGGGGCACGACAGGTTTATTAACCTGTGGTTCCTCGGGGATTGCACACTCTTCTCAATGATTGCAGACACAGCTGCAGTCATTGAGAAGATGCCCCGCAAGTATCTCCTATTCTGTAACACTCTTTCCAGCACAGTAATATACATTTGTTAAATTTTTCTAGCAGTGGATAAAACAATGTAACAAATGTATTATAATATTTGTGCGCTGGAAAGTGTGGTAAGAGTAAGAGATATCATGTCATTGTAGGATAACCTGTAAAAAAATTTTTTTCCAAATTTTTGCCGTTTTTCGAGTCAGGTCTACCCAAATTCGAACAACCATATTCAGGTCGAATATAAGGACAACCCGAACTCGAACACCAACACTATTACTATATATCTCTGATCTTTAATACTTAAAATGCATCACACATAAGCACAAAAATAATAGGATCAATGTTGCATGTTTTCATACATCTGATCCATTTCTTGATGGTGATCTAGGATATCTGTAATCCAATTGTAAAGATTTTGTGACCTGCAAAAATCATTTATGCTTAAAATTTTTATTAAATATTTTTTTTTTTTGAGTGTCTGTTAAAATTTGAATATATTTTTAAGCATCACAGCCCCACTTTCTGCTATTACTCGTATTTAATAGCTATTGTTAATGTCTAGGGGGGAATACTTGCTCAGGTTCTATACTTTACCTCTTGTCTTACTAAAGGCACCGAATCTGTTCTATCTTACTAAACAAGAAAACGTTGTGCCTGTACAAGCACTTACAGATATTTGGCTGCATTTTACTATGATATCAGAGTGAAGAATTGTCTCTGAAAGTCTGGTATTTATTCTGTTATTTCCAGATACTGGAAAATAACAATTGACGTTTGTACCTGATTGGCTGCTATGGAGCAATATAGAGTTTGTTGAGCAAACATGTATATATTCCTTTTAAATACGCCTGACCCAGCTGTCAGTAGTTCTTCAAGCTGGGCAGTATAGGTTCTTGATTGATGGATTCAAAGACGTTTTGCATTCCTATATATTTGTATTTTAATTAGTCCATGTTCATCATTAGCACTAGGAGCCCTTATTAACATAGGAAAGAATACCGATTATTTTTTTATACAACAGTGGCTGATCTATCCCACCTTCCTTCTAGCTGACCCTATTTCTTTTGGAACCCAGTGTTCTTGCTGCTCAACATACCTATCGCATTCCCTTATTATCTTTCTGTTGATGCTTGTGCATATCATAATCATGCTTTATGCATTCCTGAAGAAGCAATATTTAATTTTTGCGAAACGCTTTGATTGTCCCTCTGGAGTCAATCTTTTTTTGTTGATTTATTACTTAGTGATAAACAAGTAAATCATACAACTAATACCCTACAAAGTAGCAAGAAGCTTATGCTGCCGCATGAAGCAAAAATATTAAAAGGGAGTTGATGTGACTTGGTTTTTTTTATCATGTATTTGTATTTTAATTACACTGGCTAAAAAAAGGTGATCATTTTAATTCATTTATATACTGTTAGGTGTAGGCTTCAAAAAAAACCTTTCATTTAATGGAATGACTTGATCTTCCTGATTTTCTTCAGTTTTACATCCCTTTAAGTGTATAGCAAGTCAGAAGTAACCTGGTAACCGCAGGTGAAATGCACCTGTAAATGAATTCTGAAGGATCTAAAAAGCATGTCAAACTTATGTCAAACTGTTGCTATTGATCCAGGCCTTGTTAGCAAAGAGATCCTATTTATGTTGATGGTTGGCCAGATACAATATGTAAAATAATTAAATAAACTAAAAAAAATATATTTATATATTTTTTAAATAAAAAAAATATATATTATACTGTAAAAAAGTTTGTGAAAGACAATGTACTGCTTTTACACATATAAATCCAATGTATTGCATTCAATACAGTTATTTTGTTTTAAATGCAATACAAATGGATTTTGAATTTTCCACCCCATCGGCAACGTACGCATTCACCAACGTCACTGGGAACTCCCCCGGTGACTCATCGTGTGAAGAAGACGCAGGAGGAAGAAGGAAGAAGCCAGGGATTGCGATGATGGATGCCGGCAGATCAGGTAAGGGCTGTATGTACTATTACTTCCCATAGGTTTACCTACCCTGAGTGTGACTCGGGGTTACGGCTTTTAGCAACTTTTTACTCCCTCGAGTCCCACTCAGGGTTACAGCTAGGAAGGTTAAACTACATACAAATGCTTGATTTCCGTTGCTGAAAATGATATTTCATGAGTAGAAAGTAGAATGAATGAGTGTTGTACACAAAGCATTGTTAAGTTCAATAGAAATTGTAGTGGGGAGGACAGGGCAGGAGACACCCTGCTGCATACACCCCCTAGTACATGACATGACAGTCAGTCCCTTAGCGATCGGTGCTGCAGAAACTCTTGGGAAACATTTAGCTTTAGGCATCCCATGTCTCAGAACCTGCTGATTATTTTTTCAACTAGGTTGTCACAGGAGGTGATTTCTGCCCATGTTTTTGCTCAGTAAGTGTTTCACAGGCTTGTCAAAGATTAAGTTAAAATAAAAGTACCTTCATATTTTGATCATAGACTGGCCCTTATCTATATGAGGAACCAGATGGCCCGGACCTCAATGTAGAAGCCACATTGATTATGTATATATTTTGGCATTCTCTGCTGACTTTGGCAGGCTTGATAATCTGTTGAATGCCTCACCCTGAATGGACTCCCTTTCTTTCCTACCTATACAGGGTTTCAGAAGGTAGACTTGCCCCCTGTCACACGTGTTACATATCTTTTAATGCAGCAGGTGACACAATGCATATCTGTATTTTCTTTCCTCCACCTTAAATAACCTTCACGGTGACAACGTGTGTCCTGATAAATGGCGCCATTCACCTTTTTAGTCTCAGCTCCACACATTCATTTTATTTGACTTTGAGGCACTTGTTAAGGGAAGAATATGCAGGGCACCTGTTGCCATGGAAACTAAACTATAAAAATGACTCCAGCAGTATCTTTTTACTTATTCTGATATAAACAGTTTTATATTTCTCCGGGGTCTATTATCCAGATACTGGTTAACTCTTTAAAGGGGAATACAACCTTTTAAATAATTCAAATATGCAAAATTCACCAATATTTATTAGGTGTGTGGGCAAACTAATTGGACTGTAAGGGGATATAAAATGAATTACACACCAAGGGCTCCTGGATGGTAATATTTAGCAGCTGCCTATCTCCATCAGTTTGTATGAGGGTTTGTAAACCCACAAAAGTCACTCATGTTCCTATAATTCAGGTTTATTTCCAGCATGTGACAAATGGGGGTACATAGCATGACAAAATGTCTTATGGTGAATATGGAAATACGTAATAACAAACACTTGCCATATACAGAAGACATTTCTTATTCATTACTCATAATTATCCAGCATATTCTACAATGGGCCTGGTTTAAAAAAGCTCTCCAGGCCTGGAGAAGATAGCCTATCATGGGTGATCCAGCAAACCTGGAATAGGTCTGGTTCAGGAGTGAAATATTTGCCAACTAATAGCAAATGATTCTTAAGAAATTCATACTAGGTTTGCTTGATTACCCAGCTTCTCCATTGATAATCTATCTTCTCCGGTCCTAGGGAGCTTTAATATCAGGTCTACTTTTTGCTAGGTAAATTTCAGGTTCTTATTAATTCCTGCCCCGGGGTTAGCAGTTTACAGCCTGATATGTAGTAGTGAGTAAATTTAGACCCTTTAGCAGTTCTGTTTCATATTTCAGCGTGCATAATAGGTCCAGAAAGGGAGTTTGGTTGCCGTTCTCCCCCTTTTTTTACCTTTCCAACGTAGCGCTGTATCATTAAGGGCAGGGCCATCTTTTTCCTTTTTGCGGCTTCTGCTCACTTCACCTGATCTTGCACTAGGCAGGCATGAGATCAGGTGATGTGTTTTCCTGAAAATAATATCAAAAAAAAGTGGAAAGCCATTGATCCTTCTGCAATCCTAGTCCAGTGAGTCCCCCACCATCCTGTCTATCTTGTTCCTTCTAGTACAGACAGATCACCAGGCTCTGTCAGCTTCTTCCCTCTTTTTCCTTCTTTTTCATAGGTCACCAAATCCTACACTGTGCAGGCGTGAGACTGGGTGATACACCTTCCTGACAATGTAAAAAAAAAAGTGGCGAGAATGTGCTCATTGTGGAAAGCCCCGAGACTGGGCATGTGCAGAAGGATCGGCCCACAGTCTCCTGGAATATGTGACAGGAGGCTGTGGATTTCCATTTCAGTCTTTACCACTGGATATGTAAACAGGAAAGGAAAGGGATCCTCCCCAAAAAATTAAAAAAACAAACAAATTTTTACATTATATAAAAGGGATAGCCACCCTTTTTTTTATATGATGTTAAAAATGTGGTGATCTTTCTGCTTTAACTCCTATCTGCTGCTCCTAACTCGTCCTGCTTTAACTGTTTATCTTCATGACCAAGTAGTTTGGATCTGACGCCCCCACTCCCCCTTGACACATAAACCCCTACCCACAATATACCCATGAATGATATAAACCCCCCCTTTTCCAGCAAAAAACTGTCCCTTCTCTGTGACTGTCCCTCTTACTTAACCCTTACCATTCTCCTCCCATCTGCATGCGACTATGCCTCGTGCTAATCACCCCCTCCCCCTTTTCCCTCTCCTTCGCCTCATCCCCTGACTGAACCTACATACACTTATTAGCCCGACAAATGACCAAAAAAGGAAAGAGGGGAAGGTGGGGGCTGCCAAAACACTTAGTCATGCCGGCCTTCCGCCCAGTCCCCTTGCTGCAGGCCTCTCTGTACATACTCCCCATTCCCCACATCATTTGTCTTGTTTGACCAAAAGGAACCTAGACCTGTGGTAGCTTACATGGCTCTTTGGGCTCTGTTACCAGACCTAGTAACTTTCTTCCTCCTTGTTCCTGTGGGAGTGAAGAATGTGAGCACATGCTGCTGGGGGGTATTTAAATACTCTTCTCCTTTTGCCTAGAGCAGCACCTTTTCGCAACCTTAATAACATGGCGCAACCCTTAAAAAACTTTACATCTCTGTAAACCCTTTCTATAACTACCATACCCAGCTCAGAGTACATTACAACAGGCAACATGTGCTACAATTACAGCATTTACAGGGAACTTTACCTGTGGAATTATTTCTTCCTTTCTGTCCTGTAAAGTCTTTGTTGCCACCATGAATCAGCATGGCTCGTGTTCCGTTTTCTTCTTCCTCCCGGGATTCGGCAGGAAAGCAAGGAGGAGTAATCCAAGCAATAAGTTTGAAGCTAGGAATGAACATGTGAGAACACTCGTTGATAGTCACTTTCACAAGTTTGTGCTTGTTGAACTTACCTTACCTAACTTACCTAGCCAACCGTAAGGCCCTGAGCCATACCGGTATTGCTTCGCGCTCACTTAACACTTCGAGACCTTGTACGCAGAAGTTCTCGCAATACAGTAAAAATGAAAAAGAATTTAATAAATAAATGTTCAAATTATATTAAAAATAATGGGACGTGTTGGGCTTCATGGGCACCTTTGCGCTTCATGGGCTCTGGATATACCAGTTGCACCCCCCCTCTCCTCGGGCCTGGACCCTAGAATTTACTATCATATCTTCTGAATGCTGCTCCTGCACATTGTCATATCCAGTGGCCTTCTCCAAGGCTGGGGAGAATACACCTTCATCAATGAAGCTGGGTGATCCAGCAAACCTGGCACAGATTTCTTCAAAGTCATTTGCTAGCAAATCTTTACAATCCTCAACCAGATCCATTCCAGGTTTGCTGGGTCACCCAGCTTCACTGATAAAAGTGTATTCTTTACAGCCTTGAAGAGCTTTAATAAATCAGCCCCATTGTCTTTTGTCATACCCTATGCACTTCTTTTCTGCACATACTGCCAGCTGTCATACTCTGTTGTACTTGTCTTCAACACATCCTGCATACTGTCATACCTTCTAATTGCCTCCTACACATACTGCACATTGTAATACCCTTTGCACTCCTCCCCTGCTTATACTGCCTGTTGCCATTCCCTATGCACTTCTTTTCTGGGCACACTGCTAACTGACACACCCTATGCACTACTATCCTGCACATACAGTCTGCTGTTATAATAAATGCACCCATCTCTGGCACATATTTCCAGATGTCGTGCCAAAAAGCACATTCCTCTACTGCAGTGATCCCCAACCTATTGCAGATTGTGGACCACTAAATGCACGGACTCAGGGCCGCCCATGCGTGGGTAGACGTGTGTCACTCAAAAGAGAAGAAACTTCTCCCCAGAGTGATGTCATGATGCCAGGACCCGCACACCGCCATGAGCATGCGATCCTTGCAGGAGACATGGTCCATGGCTCTTGCCGGTGCACCCCCCAAAGTGGGTTCCTTCTCCTGACCCCGCTAGTCAGTGCTCCGGCCATACTGCTACTAACTGCCAGCTGACATATCATATGCCTCTTTCTCCTCTTTCCTGTATATACTGCATATGATCATTCTGTTCATTTTTGGCAAATGTTACCTCTTAAGACACTACTTTTGTATGTTACATCCACACACTTTTAGTAATATATATCCTTGAGAGTTATTTTCAGGGCTCGTATTGCAAAATATGAACCAGAAATTAGATTGGGGAGAGCGATTCTCCACTGCTAGGCTGATCTGGGTTTAGAAAGGCTTTTTTCTCATCAGTGTCTAAATGAAATTGGTTGCTTCTTTGACTGGAGGCTGTTTTCAATTTTTTTTCTCATTCTTAGATCAGAAGCAGCTCTAAACTATTTCCTCCTGGAGCCACAATCAAATTATCTCTCATTTTAACCTTAACATAATGTTATCTTTAGTCTGCGCCATCTGCTAAGAAAGGTGATTACACTGAGGCATTGGCTTATTCACTTTCTCACTCGCACTTTCACTGTGATTTTGTTCTGTGGTAAATAATTCCGAGCAGAGCTCTGATGTCTCTTGAGAACTCTCCAAGTGCTCCCGTCACTCTGTCAAAGCACAAAGGCAACAGCAATATTCAGCAATGTCACTCCCCTCTCCAATAGTTTAGAGAGAGAATTGTACTGTGGGTAGGCTGTGATTGCAGATAGCTCATTCTGAAAATGCTTGTTGCCTATCGGTGATGTAGGAGCTCTAATACTGAGCTTCATTTACTAAGGAATTGATAATTCACTTTGTAACTTTACTCTCCTGCAAGGGATATTTAGCCTATTTTAGTAAATATATCTACCCAATAATATATATAACTATCCAATCATGTGGAAGGTATATTCCTGAGTTTTACATTTCCTTGCACCTTCCTGAAAAGTGAATCAGTACATTCACTTAGCTCAGTCTATTCCTTCCAAGGTAACAATTCACCTTGGTAAGTGAACAGGTGAAATTAATAATAATAAATCCACTCTACTGACTCAGGACAAGTATGCTGGCTACGAGTTCTGACTCTATTCTGACTTCTCTTTCTGCGTACTTTTCCAGCTTAAAACCTAGCACGTATTCCCAAATCCTGATGTATCCCTAAAACTCAGAAAATAAAAATACCCTGTAAAATAAAAAGAAAAAATAACTTACCTAGCCAACCGTAAGGCCCTGAGCTATACCGGTATTCCACAAACACCAATACCCCAATCTATGCTGCAGTCTTTACCTATAGAAGCCCCTGCTCAGCCTCCGGAGACTGGTTGTGCCAGCAGCCGACGCGGCGCCCAGCAATGCAAATACAGAGCCACAAATGCAGAGTAAGAAATGTCAGGAAATCAAAAAAAAAATAGTTGAGGTCAAACACACGGGAAATCAGTCCATCCAGCGAAGTACAAAGGGGCAAAGGCAAAAACAGAGTCTGTGCCACAAGCAGAGGTCGCTACAGGCAAAGTTCAAATGGATAGTTGGAAACAGGCACAGGTCAGTAACAGAGAAAACTCAAAAACAATCCAACACAGGTAAGCCCAGCAGGCACCTCTGACTGGCAGCAGAGAGGCTATAAAGCCCCAGCAGCCAATGACAGCATGGGATTACCAGGAACTGCTCCGCCAATCAGCTGCACACAACTCAATTCCCTTCAGCAGTGCAGCTATCTGCATCTGCAACACTTTGGGGAGTACTGGCCTACCGGCCCTTGCCCCCTACATCACTGCTGTATCCTGTAGGTTCATAAGGTTTGGCCAAGGGAACCAGATCTGGCCATGTGCATGTGTTTTTCATGTTAGTCATTTAAATTACAAAAGCCAGGGATGGCCAAACTGGAACATCCATAAAGAGGTCACTAATATGGACAAAGATTTGTGAACACCAGATATGATGATTGTTAGCCATCAGTTTACCCTATACCAGGCTCCACTCTTATGAGACACAAATTCCACAATTTGTCTGTGGAATTTGTGTTCATTTAGCGTTTGTGAGGTTATTTACTGATATTCGATAAGACCTGGCTTAAAATTGGCATTCCAATTGATGGCAAAGGTCTTTGTGAACCCTAAATCAATACTTTGGAGGGGAGTAAACTAAATTCTATCCATTTAGTGTTTATACAGGTTTTCCTATCATGCTAAGGCAAATACCAACTCCTTTCACTTTCTACCTCTACCATCCCTGTAACAAAATTGCAAATTTTTTAAAACTTTTTCACTGTGGTGCAGCTTGTTGCCTAGATCAGGATGCTGTAACCTTTGTCTGGCCACTGCTTGACACATTCATGTAAGCTGAAAGAACTCAATAGAAACTCGGGTATGAGAAAACCCCAGTAAAATGATTACACCTACAGCCCTTGGTATGTTAGTGTTATCAGAAAGTTTTAGAAAGTTTAAATGAATTTTCAGTAAAATTGTGGAGTCGTCTAACAGTGATTGGTGTATAAATGAATATTTGGTGGTAGGGGAAAAATTGTCCCCTTGCCATGGTGGTCAGTGCAAGTTGAGGTCATTTTGCCACTGCTCACATCTCAAGAAATCCAGGTTGAGGTTGAGAATGTCTGCTTTAAGATCTTCATCTGACAGAGGCAATAATAAAAGAGAGAATAAAACACATATGATTCCCTCAGTGTTAGTTCCTTAGTCAAATTGAAAACATTTTTGTATCTCAGCTCTTGAAAAATTAATGTAAGGTCCTCTTTAGATAATACCTTAACCTCATTAGGATTGTGAAATTTGTCCCTGGGTATTCTTTCCATTTCTACAGACAATGTGGGTTCCATGCACCTTTAATGGTGGTAATGTCCTTGTGTGATAAAGCTATCTATCAGAGTTTATAACCCTATTACAATAATTCTTATTATTGAACTTTGACAAACTCCTCTGGAAACTTTTATTAAACAAGCCAATCCCTGTAGTGCACAGAAATGTACAGAAATTGATTAATTTCTTCTTCAGTACTACAAAACTCACTCAAAGAAGACTCGCTTTATCAGTTATTTAGCAGTGGTCCAAAGAATTAATGGCATAAGGATCAAAGAGATGTTGACTTCTAAACATGCTAGGTTTCTTGCAATCTGGTCATCTAATGATATGATATGCTAGATCCCTATTTAGACACCCTGTTGTCCCTATTGACAGTCTCTCCCCCAATTTCTTCCTTTTCTTTCCTTTTTTACTTCCATCCCTTTGCATTTTACTTTCTTCTCTTTTCTCTCTCTTCCTGGTATACTATCTTAAATCATCCCAATTATCTTAAATGTTGTTGTGCGGTGTTTTTTATATTTAGTTTTTAATAAAATCAAGGGGACAGAGCAAAAATATACCAGTGTACTAAACTGTAAACACATAATACTATTTGACATGGATGAAGTGCCAGTAAGCTTCAAATACAAAATAAAAACAACAACAAACAGAAAAGTCAGCTATCTTTGCAATCAAAACCGAAGAAGTAAAGTAAATAATTAAAGGTAAAAAAAATGTTTTTTTCTTTTTTTTTAAATTTAGGAGCAACCTCTATAATGATCCTATCATTAAAAACCCTACATTTTTAATATATTAAGAGGTAAGGATAATGATACATATAAGTGGTTAAGAAGAGAAAAGTAACACATGGATGTGGACAAAAGAAAATAGGGGGTGTAAATAAGAAGAGAGGGGAAAAAAACAGAGAAAGTAAAGAATGGGAGGGAGGGGGTTGCAATTACACAAAATTTGAATATTTTACTTTTTTAAAGATTTTCATTTGATTTACAAACTTTTTTTTTTTTGGGTGATCACATATTTTCCTGTTATATGACTTTTGCTACTTTTTTGTATTTTTTTTGTAGAAGTAATTTTACCTCTTTACTTTCAATAAAAACATAGTAAAAGAAAATATTTTTGAAATATTATTAGATGCTCTATAAATAGCTAATGTTACATAACGCAGTATAAAAAAAAATAGAATATTAAAATATTCTGTCTTTAAATAGGTCAGTATCAAGCCGTGGAGCATATTTGCTGAGTTGTTTTTTTTTCTTTTGTTTTTTTCTTTTATTTCTCTTCATCATAAACGTAACAGCATATAGGCAAATTCACCTGCGTGTTACTGGCACTTATGTTAAAACGATAAATCATTCACTACTGATTAGCTTCGTAAAGTAATTTCACAGACTACCCATCGACAAGTGAAAAAAGCCATTATCTTGTAGCAAGGATAAAAGTGGCTACGATCCCATTTTTAGAGCAACCTCAGCTGTCATTCTCCAGTTCAAATAGAGAAGAGCAAAGGATCCCCGGAGACTCTATTATGTCTTGTGCATTGCTTGGGAAAGTAAATTGCTAGTGAGAGTTTGTACTGGATTTTAGAACCAACTCATTAAAGGCCTAACAATAAATGTTCCTCCAAACCAAGTCACCCAAGTCAATACTGGAATGGAACTCATTGTAACGGGGAATTAGTTAGCAGCCATTGAGGGTAACCAGAGTACAAGTGTTGACAATGCATTTCCAGAATATATGAAAGGAATGCTGACAACAAAAGAAATATTCAGACAATAAAATAACCTATTTGTATCAGGTTGGATGAAGGAACATTGTTTTATGTAGATTTTTCCAGACTGGAGTCAATTGTGTATCACCATCATGACCATGACCTTTACCAAGTCTAAGTACCATGGCGTTTACAATTCAGAGTGAGGATTCAGCTGCTACTGTATATATCTAAACTACATTCTCTAAAAAAAAACAAAAAAAAAAAAAACACTTTTGTCCCTTTGTCTCTCTGGAGTCCAATTTGTGACTTTTCTTTTATTCATCTGTGCCACTGCTGATCTCAAAATAGGGTGGAAAAGCGACCAAGCATAAGACCTGAGATCAGGCATGCTTAAAAAGGGTTTTCCTCGAATGTAAAAGAAAAGTGCCGATCTCGGGCATGCTGAGAAGAGAAGGAAGATGATGGTGCCTGGTAGCCAGTCCACACCGGGAACAAGAAGGAAGACAAGGTGACAGCAGATCAGACTAGCTAAACACTACAATAGGCATCTGATGCCTGGGAGAAGCTTTAAAGAACCAGTAGCCAATGGCAGAACAAGATAAAGCCATAAACTAAAGCACTCATTGGCTGCAGCACGAACTCTAAAGTTCCCTTTCGGGTTTACAATGTCTCAGAGCAAGGGATGCTGAAAGAACTTTTACAGCTAAGGCAATCTGGGGATGCTCCAGAGCAGAGAACAGCTAATTGCTTGATCTCCTTTGTTGCTGCAAGTCCTCTATTAAACGGAGTAGACACTGCAGTGACTTACAGCGAGGAATCACTGGTCAGATTTGTGTCTCCTAACTACAACATTGTTGATTGGTTTCTGTTGTGGGAAAAGTGCCCTATCATTGGTGTCAGTGGGAGGAATACCATCACATCACTAGTGTTCGTGTTAGATTAGTATCGTCCCATAGTTGCTGTGAGTGGTGAGAACAGTTTTCCATTATTAGTATTAGCTATACGAATAATGCCCAATAGTTGGTGTCAATGGATAGAATTTTGCTATCATTACCAAGAAAAGCAGCCCATCATTGTGGAGAAAAAAAGTTCTTGGAAGGAATAACGCCACCAATGGTATCCAAAGTGAGAAAAATGCATGTTAATTGGGTTCTTTAATAAGGACAGTGCTCTATAGCTGCTGTCAGTGGGAAGAATAGTGCCCCATATTTGGTGTCAGTTGGAAAAATAGTCCCATTGTTGATGTCAGTGGGTAAATGGTGCCCCATTATTGCTGTTAGTGAAAACAATGTCCCATATTTGCCAGAACAGTGACACATTATTAGTGTCAGTGAGGGGGGTAATGTCCCATAGTTGTTGTCATAGGGAGGAATATTACCCCTAATTTGGCAGTGGGAAGGTTACTGTCCCATTGTTGGTGTCAGTGGTTCGATATTGTCCCATAATTGATGAAAGTGGGAGGTATAGTGCCCTGCAGTTGTTTCATATCATTGGTGTCCATAACAAGATTAATGCCCCATCATGGTGTCTGTAAAGTGAACAGTGTCTTATAGTGTATTTTTTGTGGGAATAATATTGCTCCATTGTTGGTATCTGAAGGAAGAATAGTATCCCACCTTCCATTCTGCATACAACTATTCCACTGCAAGAAAATCATGCATGTAAGGTGTTCACTTAGTGAAGGCAGGTAATTGGGAAGTAATAAGGCAACTATCAGCATGTGATTTTGATTTTAAATGTTTCTGGAGCTTGGCTTTAATAGGCATTGATGATTAAAATGTAATAATAAATGAGTGGGTATAGATAGAACAAAGGTATACATACCTGACCTAACTTTGCTTACATTCTAATATATGCATTGCTGCATTTACAATGTATACAGTGTTTGCAGAGTTCGTTCACTCAAATTTCCACAGAAGTATGAAGAACTAGAAAATGTCAAATGGCTGAAATTTGAGTAGTGAGATTGAACTTGAAGATAATTACAAATTAGAATCCTTGTTCAGTTTTGTATTGCTTTCTATGTCTCAGGGACATCTTCCCTTACTTCCTATCCCAATGACCACAAATGAACTAAATAAAATGTATTTAAAATAGTAACCAGAGAGCAATATGGAGCTGATAAAACTAATATTCTTTCCCTTTTCTCCAAAAAAATATAACATAAAGATAAAAACATATTATATATAATTGTGTGTTCCACCATCACTCGAAATCCATGGAGACATTTCAACCAAACTTGCTATGTTCCACCATCACTAGGAAAGGCATCGACACATTTCAACCAAACTTTCTATGCTCCACCATCACTAGGAAACGCATCAACACATTTCAACCAAACTTGGTATGTTCCACCATCACTAGGAAAGGCATGGAGACATTTCAACCAAACTTGCTATGCTCCACCATCACTAGGAAACGCATCAACACATTTCAACCAAACTTGCTAGACATATGACTGGGACTCATGTGAGTGCACCAGTCATGTTTGTATAGCGCTGTGCTATATGCCAGAGCTATATTTGGATGTGTGTATGTCATCACTAGGAAATGCATGGAGACATTTCAAACAAACTTGCTAGACATATGACACTGCTGATCTTTGTACAGTTCACTATGGTTTGTCATAACTATATAAATCTATATATAAAAGTTTGTGTGTAAACACATGAAGACATTTAAACCAAACTTGCTAGACATATGACTCACTCATGTGAGCGCACCGCTGATCTTTGTACAGCACTGTGGTATATGTCAGAGGTATATTTGCATGTATGTATGTATGTGTGTATGTATTGCTCAGTGACAGTGTGCCTTTTGCTTATATGTTTACATACTTTTTTTTGGACTCTTTTACAAATTTCTGGCCTGTAATAATGCCTTCGGGAAAACGTAAGGCAATTGGCTGAGTGCAATCAAAGGCAAAAAAAATGAAAGAACACCATAGACAAGAAAATCACTATAGCTTTATTTGTTTTTTTTTCCTGTATAATATAAGATTGCAATGAATAAATACACGGGCAACGCCGGGTTATTGGCTAGTAATAATATAAAAATATAAAGTACCGCCTTTAGATTCCTACATTTTGCAAAAACCCCACAAAGGTTTGTATGAGATTCCAATTTTGTTCTGCATTACAAAGTATTCATTGGGAGTACTGAGACCCCTCCTGTAGCACATGAAGCAAGATTACTTCTAAACAACCAGGGCTTATTTAGCAGTGTAGTTCTTATGAGCTGTTTTTCCACCCTTCTGAATCTGTAAATGTACTGCATACATGTGTCAGGTAAATAATCATGTGTATTCGAGTATATTAAATTGTAAGGCGCTCTGTAATACCCAAGCTTGCCATTTAATGTACAGTATAATTATTTGGACAATAGATTCCATGGCGATACAGCTGGGTATATTTTTCCAGGGGTTTTACTTTGCTGAAATCGTTTAAAAGACATTCTCTTTACAAAAGATGAAATTGTTTTGACAAATAACAAGCCTTCGTCCTGCACAGCCTGTCATGTATTTAGAACCTGGAGACAATCATTTGTAGTGAAGGTTTTTCCCATCTCCAGACTACCAATACAATCTGAGGAAATGATTATATAAGTGGAGAAAGAAGCTGTACAGAAGAATGCTCCACTTTACATAAGTAGTGTTAATAGATATAGGAAAGTATAAGGGAGTCAGTTGTATTCATTCCGCTGTCTCCTCCTTTCTATACAAACTTTTGCAGATTGTTCTCTTTGCCATGAATGACCCATGCACGTGTGGAGCCTTATGCATACTTTTATTGGATATTAAGTAAATCTAAGCACATTTGTGTTTTATGGGGTCACAAGACTCCTGTACCAAGGGCATGTTCTCCAGGTTTGGGTGTCCGGGGTTTCATGACACTCAACCAGTGTGCAGGAACCACTGTGATCTCCTGTCCTGCAGTGCCTAGAGAGTTCTAGTCAGATTTGCAGGATGTGGAACATTTCCTCCAATAATTCAGCAGCCACTAAAACCTATGATGTACTATATGTAGCTCTGACTAATCACTAACATAAGAGCACACTACTGACCACCAATGTAAAGGCTCACAGATAACTAAAAAGAAGACTTTATCATTGGCTGCAATGTAATAAAGCGTGTTATTATAGTGACCATAAATGTAAAGAAGCACTTTGGTTCACCAATGTACAGAACCCTTCACTACTGATTAACAATATAAATAGGCTTCTTTACTGACCACCAACGCAAGGGAACCCTTCTTCAAAGACCACCAACATAAAGGGGTTCTTCTAAAATTTAGGGTCCATTTACCTGACCACTCAACACAAGGCATTTACCTGACATTATCCTGAACTCTGAAAGCTGTGCCGTACATCACATATTCCTAAGCAATGTATTGTTTTAACCACTGTTGGTTACTGGGTAGTGTACACAAGTTTTAATTACATTTTTCTTTTAGGTAGGACAAGACAAAATGTTAATACTTATCTCTTCAATGTCGTTAAGTGCTGCTGCCTTTGGGAGAACCATTTTTGCATTGAACAATTCCAGGATTGCCAGATTCTTAAATTCTACGTACTTGTGGTGTGGTTGGATATGAAGATTCTTCCAAGGGCTTCAGAGCCTTAAGAAAGACGACTTTCTACTGGGGGGGGGGAGTGCTCGAAGGCCCCTTTTTCTAGATTCATCACTTATGGTCTGCCTATCACCAGAGAAGAATTGTTGAGGAAGGGAACTCTACACATTAGGAATGAGACCTGAAGCTTGGTGCAAACAGAGAAGGCCAGCATGACTCAGGCTTACAGCAGAGCCTTATTTAAGGTCAAACGGGAGGTACCTAGTACCTAAACTGAGAAATTTCACTTTACATAAAAGGGTAGACAACCCTTTTATGTAGAGTAACAATTCAGTGTTTTTTTTTTTTTTTTTAAGTACAACACCCTTTTAATAAAAAAGGGTGCAGCACCACCTCCTAATTCTGGGAAGGAATGGAAGCGCAAAGTATCCCAGGATACCTACATCACGCATCCCGGGAGGCTCTTGGGTGGTCCTTCTGCGCATACCCGAGCATCTTGAGCATGTGCAGATGGAGCCTTTTCGCACAAAGAAAAAAAATGTTCTGATCTTACACATGCGCGGTGAGATCGACAAGTTTTTTCCATCCTATGTTACCCAATCTCACACCTGGGGTGACATAGGATGAAGAACCTGGAAAAAGAAACCAGGATGGCGGTGCCTGGAGCACCAGCTCCTGGACGGATACTGGGACGACGTGGGACCTGATGCAGGACACCCCCCGATGGATCAGACTACCCCGCGGGTAAGTGAATTTTTTTTTTTTGGCAGTCTTCAGTTTAGTTCTTCTTTAAACTTTTTTTTAGAAAAGAAATAGGTATTTAAATTATTGTTCTTGGTAGGCAAATTCTAGCACTGGAGGAAAGATCAGTGTAGACTTTGCCAGGGTTGAATGAATTGCTTTCCCACCATCCCTCTCAACAATGGCAATTTCATATTCGTTGGATCATTAGGTAATTTTATTCCATTCACTCTCTAATGGCAGGTGGAGGGTATGAAGTCTTTGAAGGCAGTGCTTGTCTGTAAAAGAAAGTTGGAGAATAATGGGTTGAGCCATTTTCATGTATGGGTATCTGTTCCCTAAAGGGTTTAGCCTGGTAATCTGATTATGAGACCAATTCATATCCTTTCTTTGTAGACACCAAGACGCTGTGATGCCTGTAATCTCTAAAACATGTCACTGGACAAGGGAAACATGTGAAGTGAGTATATGTTTAAATACCAAATCCCAGCTCAAAAACCTATTCACTCCAATGAGCACACAGGTTAGCTCCATTTCATATCAAAGTATTATGATTACAGTGTGCACAAAAGTACTGGCTTTGAGATCATAAAAGAATGTGTGCTTTTCAGTAAGTATTAATGGTAAGTAATTCTATATTGATGCATTATTTTCTTCTAACAGCTCTGTGAATGAGCTCCAGTGATTACACCACTCACAAATGTTTCAGGAACTACAAGAAGGCTGTAAATTAAAGTGACATCAACAACATTAGTCGTCACATGAAAAGTAGCTGTTTATAGCTTCTTCCCCCATAACTCATTCTGCTGAAAGTGTAATAAAACCTAATGGATAGAACAACTGTACACAAATGATCCTGTGTCTCCTTTCCTCCATCACACTGTAGAGGCAAATATGAATGTGAACACAAGAAGACAGAAATGGAATTGGAGCTTCTTAGAGAAAAAAAAAAACATACGAAAGAACAGGATAACAGCTACTTTGTATGAGAACCTAAAAACTCACTGTGCTCATAGGCGATGGCCAAAGTCAGTGGTCAAGGAGTTTTTATCGTTGGAAATGAACGACGGACGAACGACCGATTGGCCAAAAATCGTTCGTAAAAAAAGTATCCAACGACGCCGACGAACGAGGATAGTCGTTGGAAATGAACAACTGGACCGGCAGATCGGATTGGACGACGATCGTTCGCCATCTATCGTGTGTACGGTCGTTCAGTGATTGTGCATGTTCTGAGCATGCACGATGAACAAACGTTCGATACAGGCTGTATTCTGTATATGAGTGTGTGTGTATATAAATATATTCATATATATATATATATATATATTTCTATCTATATAGCTATTGGTTCCAGCGCAAAATCTTTGAACGATCGTGTCGTTATCTGTATGTACAGGGTCGGTGCTATACGATCGTTCGCAGATATCGTGCAGGATCGTTTATCGTTCGTTTACAAACGATAATAATTGGAAATGTGTATGCAGCTTTAGAGTTCTGCTCCCTTCTTATCCAGCCTGGAACCCTCTGGCTCTCTCTTCAGCCTTGAACATTGTGGCTGCCTTCTCAGCCTGGAACACACTCTGGCTCACTCTCAGCCTGGAACCCTCTAGCTGATGACTCCTCAGCCTCTGACTGATCACCTTCCACCTTGCACCTGAGTGCAGGTAAATAAATCGCAAAATAAGGGTTGGGCCAAGGAACCCACCCTTCACTTTCCTTGGCCAGCTTCAGGGCCCTAAAGAACCTGGTTTTCTTATAAAACCTTTACAAACATAATAACACACTCTTTCCCTGGAGCCTTTAACACTTTCCCTGCTGTTTAAACACTACTTCTAACTTTTTTTTAGGGACACAGGTGGGACAGCAAGGGTAAATAACCCTTTTATATAAAGTAATATATGTGTTTTTTCATAATCATTTTTTTAAAAAAAAAAGGAGACCCCCTTCCCTTCTGTTTTTACCACTGCAGCAGTAAAGACTGAATAGAAAGCCTGAGGCCACTTAGGACACATATGTCAAATATCCAAGGAGGCTTTGGGTTGCTACTTTTGAGCATGCCAAAGACAGGGGCTGCCGAGAAGGGTCATTCCCCGAAATGTAAAAAAGTGCTGTAAGATGCAATGAGATTGGCACTTTTTTACATTTACAGAAGGAAACCTCACCCGATCTGTGCAATGCAAGTGAAATAAGCAGAAGAAGACAGAAGGAGATATCAGAGCCTGCTGGTTCCTCCGCACTGGAACAAAGAAAGAGTCCAGGACGGCACATGACAGAATGGAAGCTGATTGCAGAGGTTTCAAGGGCTCTGTGGAATGGTAAATATAATTTTAATAAAAATTAAATTGGCAGGACCTTTAGTTTGGAAACTTTGCAACAGATTCACAAAAACGATGTGGTGAGACATAATGCTAGTATTTGGGATTGCAAATACTTTAATGTAATCGTTAAGGTGAGTGAGTACAAATATATATAAATTCTATACATAGAACTGTAATTTTTCTGTATATAGAGGGCTGTACGGATCTTGTAAATGTGTGAAATTTGCCTGGAGATAATTGGAAACAACTGGTTTATGTTAGGATAAAGAGTTTAGTGGCAGTGTAGAATGTAATTGGTTCAATTATCTTATGTTCACGGTTCATGCCAAACAGTGTGAAAATATCTATTATAGTGAGCCTAAAGGAGACACTTTATAAAAGGCAATGTTTCTTAATTATAGAGGTTGTCTGCTCTTGCTTTAAAAATGAATGTGTATTTTTTAGTAGGTTGTCTTATTGTTTTGCACATTTGGTTATATTAATATCATTATTAGTATCATATTTATATGTTATATAGCGCAGACATATTACACAGTACTTTGCAGAGTCTGAAGTCAAATCACTGTTTCCTAAAATAGCTCAGAATTTTAATAAAATATTGTTATACACTGCCTGGAGAAAAAGTACAGTTGTCCCCAAGCCTGTGGGGCCAGTGTTATTATCTGGGGTTGATTCACTAGGTCAGGTTCACCAATGTTATGTACCCAAAATTCGATCAGCTGACTACCTGAATATACTGAACGACCATGTTTTTCTCATCAATTGTTTATTTTTTTATTCCATGGTGACAATGCTAGGATTTGACAGATTCAAATTGTGAAATTGTGGTTCTGAGAGCGTAAGACATCATTTTCACCCATGGATTGGCCACCACAGAATCCAGACCTTAACCCAACTGAGAATCTTTAGGTTGTGCTGGAGAAGACTTTACCAAGGGGTCCATTCCTAACATTGATACAAGATGTTGGTAAAAGATTCTGCAACTTTAGATAGAATAAATGTTGTCCATTGCATACGCTTATTGAAATGATACCATGGTGAATGAATGGTGAAAAGTGGATGATGATGATAAAAGTGGACCAACAAAATATTATCAAGTCCCATTTTTTTTGGCCCAGCTGTGTATTCATTTAAACCATGTCAATTACACCTTAGCCTGCTATTGTAGCAGCTTCTTATTCTATGCCTTGCATATTTAAGGCTAGGAAATTACTACATTACTACATTACTACATTGTTCATGGGAAACTTGCTAAATGGAGGAGAGAATATCGGGTAGTTCTTATCAGTTTTTTGCTTTCTTTGTTCAAAGGCTGTTGCGGGTAGCACGGTAGCCTTAGGTCCCAGGTTCAAATCTTGGTCGGGACACTATCTGCTTAGAGTTTGCAGGCTCTCCCTTGTTTGTGTGTGTTTCCTCCCACATCTCAAAAACATGCAGTTAGGTTTTTTGGCTTCTCCGCAAACAAAAATTACCTTTAGACTATATCAAAGGCATATGATTATGGTAAGGACATTGAATTGTAAGCCCCTTTGAGGGAAAGCTAGTGACATGACTATGGACTATGTACAGTGCTGCGTAATATGTGGGTGTTATATAAATACTGCGTAAAAATATGCATAGTAAGCAATATGCACACTTTGTTATGCAAATAAACTGAGTACATAAAAGTATATTCCTATTACACTATACTACACTAGAAACATGATACTCAAGACCAATAACATATTCTAAATGTTGTAAGGAAAACCTTGCTTATCAGGCATGTGTCCTTCACATCAATTAGCAGTCTCTGGATTTGAAGGACATCAAGCTGAAGAAAATATCTTAATGTGTTTCAGCAGCACAAAGAAGAAAAATTGGTTTTCTTAAAGAGGTGAAAAAGCTTTGTGTAGTAATTTTTGTTTGTTAAATAGGTATACGACATCCTTTTAAGCCATGACTTCTGTAGCTGGAATGCCATGGCCATTTAATGTTTTTGTGTATCACGTTTATATTCAGATGTTGAATGAAAGCTGTGCTGCTTTGAAGATGCAGGAACTATGCTGGTGGAATAAATAAAGTGTATTTACAATGTTGGCTGAAGTAAACATTTCTGGTGATTGGAGATGGCTCGGAAGACTTGTGAAAATAAAAGTATCCAGTATTCTTGCTGTAAAATAATTTTTTTTTTTATCATTATTCTAGAACATCAGTTGCCAACCGGTGGTCTGCAGTTCTGTCCGTATGGACACAACCTGCCCACTCTCCCATTGCAGTCTCAGACCTGCTTGTTAAACATCCTGTGGGGACAGTAGCACAGGGCTGCGGACATAACTTTTGTTTCTTCCCCTTTGACTGAGACACGTTTTCCCGCGCATGCGCATTCTGGGTTCTGTGGATCTAGTGAACCATGAGGTTCAAAAGGTTGGCAACTACTACTCTAGAACAGCCTTTCTTAACCTTTATACGATGAGGAACCCTTGAAAATATTTTCAGATCCCTGGGAACCCTGCTAAAACTTTATTGGGGTTCAGTTGGGAAAAAGTCTCTTATATTAGTGGCCAGTGGAAAGAATTCCCCCTTATAGTAATGGCTAGAATACTAATAATAGACAACAAAAACATCATTAGAGCTGCACAGCTGTCATTACCAAGTGGTGTTGGCCACAGAACTACGTAAGCATCATCAAATGAGAGGTCAATTAGCTGAAGTTCGAGGAACACCTGGCAACCTTCGGAAGATTTCTGGTTTACAATAGCGGCTCTAGACCTTTCATTCTGCTAAGTTATATGCTCCCGTGTTCTTAAGCTCAGCTTTGTATTAAAGATATTGCTATACCTAATCTTAATTACATTATTATTACATTTAAAGTGGACCTTGGACAAAATTGTAGCAATGAGTAATATTTTGTTTCAAAACATTTTTAAAATAGGAACAACCTATAAAACAATACCATGAAATGTATAAAAGCATACAAAAAGGGAAACAAGAAGGAAGAACGCAGTAAGTGGACAACTCCCCTGACCCTCCTCATACATCCCAGTTCAATGGGTGCAATAACATTTTATGGGTTTTTTTGTGTAGAAATGTTTTATTCTTTTTGAATTTTATTTTTCGTCCAATAGCAGAATTACCTAGCAGCCCCTTTTTGAAAATTAGGAATTCTCTACATAGGCCTATATTCCAATCTATTTACACATAAACTCCAAATTTACACATATTACTTGCAGCCAAGTTTAATATTCTACATCACCTGCCTTACATAGAAGTAACGTGCTTTTTTGACTTTTGCATATTATCATTTATGTTTATTTAACTGTTTAATATTTGTATTGTTCCCTTTTTCTTTATGTAAACTGTTATAAACAGACAATTAAAAAAACACATGGATCTAGAAGAGGAAATGTTCCTGATGCAGTGTTAAATGTATACATCCAGCCAAAAAGTTTTACATTATGTCACCCTTTCATAAATGTTATATTAGGTTAGTGACATCCTTGTGTTAGCGATTGCACTGTTACATGGGACACAAGGGCAAGTTTGCTGTTCAAGGCATTATCATTGCACTCATATGCTGAAAGGCTAACTATTCAAATTGTAATTTAAATATAAAAATTCTCACCAGATAGACATTACCTTAAATGTCTCGGTGATTCATTTATTAAACACATTTCCATCCAATACAAGCATGTACAGTTTTTTCACAGTGAGAGACAATGCCTGTGAGATAGACTGCAATAAATTTAGTGTTCTATAACAGATGATTATAAACTAATCATAGACATCTGATACAGCAGCAGAGAATGTCAGTTTGTTACAGGATACCAAATAAAGACATTTTAACTGCTTAGTATTCTTAGTTTTACATGAAATAGAACCAAATAGAAGAGGAGCTTTGCCTATTCAGGAAAAAGAGACACCCAATCAACCAATCTACATCTCCTTAACAACTCTATGCAGGCTTACATTTTTTGGGGGGTATGTAGTTATAATCTTTTCCTGGTGGCTAAAGAGAGAAGTGGTGGGGCAAAAGATAAGAGATAAGCTTTAGGCTTGACAAGTCACATGACTATAAATTTAGTTGACTAAAAGGGGTATTGGGGTACTATATATATATATATATATATATATATTTTTTTTTTTTTTTTTTTTTTTAATACAGGGATTAGAGGTTGATGTCTGTGGGGTAGCTGAGAGAGTAACTTCTGCAGTCAAAAGCATGAATGCCTTCACCAAAGAAGCCTGATGCTTATATCAGCTTTACCAAACTTGCACAGAAAATTTAGGCTGTTCTGTTAGAGAATTCATACAAATAATAAAAAACTTTAAAAAATTCAGTTCACAAACCTGTTAGCAAGATACAGAATAGCATTCAATTCACAAAAAAAAAAGATTTTGGTTTCCCTTTGGACCCTTTTTTGCATAACAGTTAGTTCACTGATTGGTTGTCCTTATTGGTCTTGAGCATGGTCTGTCCTAGATAAAGTTATTGTTTTTATTTTATTTTCAATTGTCTTTTAGGCGGGAAAATGTATTATGTTTTTATAAAGCAGACATTATCATGTCTCTATGACATTGAACTAATAGTAAATTTAAACATTTTCTTCCAGTGATGGCATCGGGGGTTTACATTCTTCGGGGACCCAGTGTGAGCAACTTCCAGTCTTACGTGTTATGAGTCAAGACTGGATGATGATGCATACAACATCGTTTTTTACCAGGCTGTTTTTCTTTTATTTTCACCTTGTAATTCTGTCCATAACTTATGTTTTTGGATGACTACATTACCTCTATTGTATCAATGGAAGCTAGGGCAGACACAGAAAGGTGAAAATTGTGCCTCTGTATGAGGGTCCCCAACCACAAGGTGCCTCCATGGGGGCCCAAATTGGTTCAGAGGAGAGACCCCCAAGTCCCACTGTTGCCTACATCCATCACTGAAGGAGAAGTGCTGTCACCCTACACTACAAGGATGTCCTCTACCCTACATTGGAATGGCTGGGAAACGGGAGAATTATAATTTTGGGATTATAGCTATGAAGAATGATAAAAGTTTATGAGTTTAGTTTGATTCCCAGGATGTGACCCTCACGACCCTCTCAGTTTTCCTTATCAATCCTACAGCAAATCCAGTAAAAAAGTGACCTGTGACCCCGACTCTGCTTGTTTTTTGCCCTTGTGTACTTCATTTAGTGGACGGATTATCTGTGTGTGACCTCCACTTTTCATTCTGGACTTGTCTCTGTTGGAATCTTGGTACTGCTTTATCTGTGGGCTCCTGGCTTGCTGCCAGCCCATCCCCAGACACCATCCATTGCACAGTAAGTCCTGGGTGCAACCGAGTGCTGGGAAACGCAACCAGTCTCCCGAGGATGAGCGAGGGTTTGCTATAGGTGAAGACTGCGGTGTTAGATTTAGGGACTAGTGTCTGGTGAGGACTGTTGCTGACCAGGGCCTTACATGTCTTCAGTCCAATTATATCACATGTTGTTGTTATCCTCATCTTCTTCCAACGATGCTTCAAAGAGTGGCACCACATACCAACATGTCACCACCAGTTGAGAGTTTATAATAGGGAGGGCTGAGACATCATACTCTGGGCTCCCGGAAAGTGGGTTGGATAACATTGGGAAGAGTATGATGCTGGATTGATTTTTGGATATAGGATGGGCAGATGAATCATTATTTTGGCTGTGGGGAATGTAAATGGAAAAAATATTATCAGAAGTACAACTTAGACATAAAAAAGCATTGATTTTTAAAGATCTGAGAATTACCACATGAAAATGTGGTTGAGGTGTTTAAATAGTTCAGTTCAAGAATATTACTGTTATCTAGCAATACTCCATAGCTAAGCTTTTATATTTCTCATTGTAACAAATACCACCCTTTTGCTCAAAACTACAAAGATTTCTCAGCTTCTTTCGTTATATAATTTCATTCCTATTTTATTTTCATCAATGTATCCTAGTAGTCACGTGGATCAGCAG
Organism: Pyxicephalus adspersus; assembly: GCF_032062135.1. Taxonomy (NCBI): domain Eukaryota; kingdom Metazoa; phylum Chordata; class Amphibia; order Anura; family Pyxicephalidae; genus Pyxicephalus; species Pyxicephalus adspersus. The sequence goes on along the minus strand of NC_092866.1, from coordinate 51,352,946 downwards.
AATTTATCACTTTATCCGTGGATAATTAAATTCTCAATCCTATCTAATCTCCCCTACCTCATCATTAGCTAAGTATGGTTATAATAAGGACATTAGATGTACCTTCAAACAGGAAGTCTTGTTAATGATAAGGCCGTAATCCCTCCCTAGCCCAAGGGCCAGGAATTCAATGTAAACCAATTTGTTTTATATCTTGTAATGCTTTGCTTGAGATTCATTTATGATTTGTTTTCTGTCTTCAATGAATAAAATTACTTGGAAGCAAGGCGGTAATTAGAAGTGAGCCTAGAATTAGATTCTTAAATTTTAGATTTGACAGGATTGGTCAAATTCTGGAACACTTGGATATTGGTATATCTGTAATTTTTGTAAAGAATGGTATATTTTAAAAATATTTTTTTGTAATCTTGAGGTTGAAATCTGTGGCCCTTTGTCCCAAAATGTTTTCAGCAATAAACCAATAAAAAGACTAAAGTAATTGTTGGCCAACTTGCTTAACCCAATATACATCAAGAATCCAGCTGTGACTTCCTGTCAGCCTGCCATACCTTAGGATCATTTGCACCACCCTAGAGTCATAGGGTCATTTTACACCACTTTAAGGTACTTTCTGTTCTGGTGATGCAACAGGTAAATAAAAAAAATCTTTCAAACTAAGGAAAATTTCCTAGTTGGGGAAAAAATCAAATGTGCATTCAACTCACTTTCTCAATGAGGCTCAAGTACAAATATAAGTAAGAGTCGCCCCAATGGGTATATGGAAAACAATAAAATCCAACTCTAGACACCTAAAGGCTAAACCAAGACATGTCTTCTTTGTTTCTAGTTGGGGACAGAGTGGAAAGAACATTTTTATTGCTTGCTTTGTAGCCTTTAGGATTTTCATCCATTCCTATGTGGCGTTAGAGACCAGAAGGGAGCAAAATATCTACAACATTGAAACATTGAGAGGATTAAAATACTTAACAAAGACACTTCTTTTAATAAAAAGCAGAAATTATCTTTTTTCCATTGTAACCAAAGCCAAATAATACAATATAATGGGGATGGGGTTTTAAATGCATCAATTTTGGGACATTTTTTTACTATTGAGTACCTTTAGGGCTGGATCTACCATTAGGTGAAGTGAACCTTCAGCCAAAGTGGCATTATCTGCAAGGCAGAGGGTGAGTGGCGGGCAGACACCCATCTACCTGCCGAGTAGCAGAAAAACGAGTACCACCCCCGGATGGAGGAAGGCTGCACTTAGCAGCTGCCTATGCAGACTCTGTGGGTTCAGTAATCTCTTGCCTGACAGACTCTGCAAAGTCCCAGCCGCAGATGGAATTCAGAGGAGGAGAACATCAGAACCAATATGGGACAAAGGTGAATGCACTGAGGGTCTAGACCAGGGGTCTGCACCTGGGAGGTCTGCACTGGAGTGGAAGTTGGTACTGAGGCCTGTCTTGGGAGAGTTGCATTGAGGATTGTACTAGGAGTCTGCACTAGATGTTTTTTACAGGGGTCTACATTTGGGGTCTGTTACTAGGGGTAATTGCTTCTGGGAAGGTGGAATTTTCTCACTGTTTGCCTTGGGTAGCAAGAAGTCCAAAACCCAGCTCTGAACACACTGTATACAAGGCAGAGACAATTCATCCTAAATTACAGATAAAGTAATCATTCTTGTCTACTTTCTCCGAAGTTACTCATGTGTAACCATAGAAACAATTTACATTGAAGATAGATAAATTTTTTAAATTCTGAATTTCCAGTGTGTCCCCTTAAGCATCTTTGCTTTAGCATGCGGCAGCCGAATCGTTTTTTTTTCTAATGTCGGTAGTAGAGAGCTATTAGCGCTGGCCCAGATCTTTGGAGAAGAAGAGAATCTTTTCCCAATACACTATTATTTATTCATTTAGCCACTTTTAATAATTGATGTTTTCTGAAATCGTGTTAGATGAAATAAAATTGTGAGGTTAATGCTGGAAAAGGCATTATAGAAGAAATAATATTTTGAAGGACATCGTTCATGTCTGTAAATATTACAATAGTAAATCTAGACACAGGGACACTTTATTTTCTATCTCTTAAAGAGACACTGTTGCTTTGTCTATTAAGGTCTGCATATAGCCCAACAAACATTCCATACTCATATCAACCCAACTTTGTTTCTTCACTGCCCTCCTACTGCTAGATCCCCATATGTCTATGTTTTTGTGGTGGCTGGGGTCAGAATAAAGACAAGGGCTATCCCAATGATGCCTGAGCACTAAACATTTTCATTTTAAAGAAGGCCACATGCTTCTCCTTACTCAGAATCCATGCTCTTTCATCAGGGCTCCAGCAAGGGGGTACATGGCTTGGGGGTGGGGATAGGTTAGGTCACAGTCACTTAGCCTTGAAATGTCAAAAGGCTTGGGGGTGGGGGTAGGTTAGGTATAGACAAAGTCACTTTGCCCCGAAATGTCAAAGTAAGAGGGCCTGTTTCACCCTTTTACTGTCAATGGTGTGTTACCATATAGCATGGCATTAAAGGGTTAAACAATGGTAGCCATGAGCTTGTTTGAAAATGTATTTCCAGCCTCAGGAATTGTAGAAGTAATATTACGATATCTGCAAGCTGGTGGAAGAAGCCTAATCAGTTGAGGTTAGCTATGGTTTGTTTACCATGGCGTGATCTATGGTAGACGACTCCAGGTGAATGACTTTTAGGGTGGGATGATGTCAGTCATTATTCTGTGGCAGGTAAGGGAAAGTATATTCTCAGGCTTTCCTTTTCCAGTGATCTGCTTGCATGACTGTTAAGTCTCTTTCATACATACTTTAGTAAGTCACTCCCAGGTGCATAGGAAACTACTGTTGTGCACCCAGGAGTGGCAAAATACAGAGCAGAAAAAACAACCACATGGCCAGAAGCAACATGTTGCTTATAATACCACTGCAACCACATGCAAATGTGTGCACAAAACTGGTTCCAAACTGATCTCATTGGAATGAACAGGACCACATGGGAGTACGATTGAGCCTGCTGTACAACATTGCGGTCAACCACATGCCTGACATGGGCCCCATAAGTTACATAGTGAGAGACTGAAGCACGGAATAGGCTAGGAACTCTGCAGACATTGTTTTCTGTTTAATCTGTATGAATAAAAGTGGACCATTGTAAGCACCTATGGTAGTGTTCTTTGGTTTGGTCCCATCCCTTAAAAGCTACTTTTGCTGAACATCTTGGGCTTCATGTGAATACAAATATGTTGAATAATAGCATGCAAAATGAAAAGGAATCTATATACTGAATATTGAATATAACATGAATCATTACAGGTGTTACCCCGAAATGGTCAAATATTTTTTCCGGAAAGGTCCTTTAAATAGATTGCACTATATTATCCAATATAGTTTCACATTGACAGTTAAATAGAAAACAAATGGTCATTCCAAATTGCTAATATTGAACGGTCATGTGACAAATGTCTTTTCCTATGCTCGGATTGTTACATACTGGCACAGAGAGTATTACACATGAACATCAGAAGATTAAAGACTGACCATAGTTATTAGTTTTATAAAAACAACAGCAACATTCCTATTCAGACAAATTCCCCAGGTATTGTTTCATAAATAAATAAACAGATACATACATGCAAGGAATGTTTTAGATGTCAAGTAATACGCTGGGTGCAAACACTTTAAAGAAGGATTTATCCCTGAAGCAATCTACAATGATTCTGCTAAATCCTCTCTCTGCGCGGATCTCAAAGCTGGCAGCCACTGGTCTTCTACTGGGAGAATCATGAAAGATTAATTCTCTGCCGCTTCCAAGTGATGAAAAATCAAGAACAAGAAAATACCTTGTGTAATGATCGAAGAGAATAAAAGATGGAGGACGGAAAAGGATGGCCCAGGTCAAGCAGAACATCCTCATTGTTACCCACATCATTTAAAAAGGTGTTTGGGGGGTAAAGTATTGCAAGCATGAGCCCTGGGCTCGACTGATGTCCAGGGGGCCCAACTACAACCTTTATAAATAAGAAATTAACCAAAAAAATAGGTCAATTGGTTAGAACCATTGTACCACCCTGCCACTTTACAGGAAAGGCTTTGTTGTCCTATGGGATCATACCATAGGCTATAGAAATTGGAAAACTTCATCTAAGCCAAATTAATACATATTTTAGGATTTTAACCTTAGGCGCGCAAAACTGCAACATTTCCTAGGGCCACAACCCGTACTACCTGTACTAATTTATCTATGATTTTAGGACTTTGCACAAGAAGTCTCCTTTTAGCAAAACAAGACTGGAGCTTCGTCTTTGGATGACACCTGTAGAGCATTATTTAATAACGCACTCTTGTGTCTAATGAACGCCTGCACTACCATTGAAGTGTCTTGTGTGCCCTGTTGCATTTGGGTGCCTTTTAAAATGAACGGTACTGCAATGTTCACCCGCATGTTACTTTATACCCGCATGTTACCCACATGTTACTTTATACCCGCATGTTACCCACATGTTACTTTATACTGTCAGGCAAGGAAGCGGTTTAAAGGGGCACTTAATGGGAATAAAGTGGGATGTTGGCTGCACAGGCACGGTCCATTGGTGGAAAGTTTATCTGGCTGTTGGCTGGTGGTCACATAAATTACATGATATCGTGAAATAAGTGAAGACGTAAAGAAGGCAGACACGTCATATCGACAGCTGGAAGAATAGCAATAAGACAAGGTTTTTCAATCGCCCTCTGTTTCTTCCAAAAACTTGAGGTTGTTCCCACTTGATTTTTGAAAATAAGTCATAAGGTGAGTGCACCATGGAAAAACACAAACTGGTGATTAATTTCGTATAGTTGCTATTAACAATTTGTTTACAGGAGAGACTGCAGGTTACAGGAAACATGTATTCCTTTTAGTGGATTCGACCTAATGGATTGATTTTCCAAATGAATACCAGATGTTTACATTAATTAATTGTAATTAATGTAATTAATTATTAATTAAATGTAATTAATTGTTAATTTTTTTATTAAAATAAACATGGTGTTCCCTAAATTTCTATTACTCCTTTATACAAACATGCTTCCTGGGTGGCTAGGAAATAAAGGGCATCGAATGTGTGCTTTCCTCATTGCTGTACCATACCATCCCACTTGCATTCTCAACACTGGGGGATTACCTATGTTGAGGGATGGGACCTCTTTCTCATATCTGGTCTCCCAAAAAAGGATGTGGAGGTTTGTTACAGGAGGCTAATGGTGGAATCTGGAGTCCCCCTTCAGTAAGGGATTGCCAAATACCCCTATCAGTAAAGAGGTACAGTATTATCCCCTACCAATTCCCACAAAATAATAAAATACATTTAAATATTCACAATATTCACACACCATAAAACTGTTCTTTATTGAAACATAAACACAAACAGATGCTTACTGACCCAAAAAATAATGTTTTTTTTGTATCCAGTCCAATGTCAATCACATGATCCATGGTTATTGTCACACTTACCTCTTTCCAACTAAAGTGCTACCAAGCTTTATCGGTTTCGCCCATCCCCACGGCCAATCAGGAAATAGCCTGTTAATCATCCCTGGCTATTTAGATAGCTTGGACACAGCACTCAGCGTTCATGCAACATGTCTCCACTAGGGCCGAGCCCCCTATCTCTACTGAGCATTTCCTTTACACCTGTTGGTTAGGTCAGTGCTTCCCTTGTTCAGCTCCTGTGTTAACCCCTTGTTGCCCAGTCTGTTGTTTCCAGCCTATTTCCTTATGCCGGTCCAGTGTTCCTCTCTGTCTGTGGGTATCTGTGCCACCTGTGCCTCCTGTTGCTTCCAGTGTCTCCTGTGTTCCCTGAGTCTGAAGTGGCCCCTGTGTCACTGGTGTCTATTTCCTGGATCCCTGGTATTTGACCCCTGGTGTGTGACCTGATCTCTCTTGCTTGCCTTCCTTGACAAATCTTCTGCTTAGTAAATTGGTACCGTGTATCTTCCTGCCCACCCTGGTGTACCTGAGGACTGCAACTTGGCAGTAACTAGCAGCGCAACATCCTCACCACTAGAGGCTCTGGAGAAGACCTGGTTACTGCTTGGACTCTGCGCCTTTGCCCTCCTCAGGGCTCCCACCATTTCTGTGCAAGCTGTAGCACCCACTAGTGGCCCTGTCTCTCCAAGCGTTAGAGTTATAAATCCATAATTAATTATGATAATACTCAGCATTTTTTGTACACCACTAAATGACAGATCCCCTACATTGTGGTAATAGTGCAGAGAATCCAGAGTGATATCATTGACCAAACTGATCTACTTTTTCAATGACACCTATGGACATTTAATTGGGTGATAGAAGTAAAAAAACTGAAAGTAATGTGCTGGGCCAGTTTGTGCACAAACATTTCGCATTAGTGCTTAAACATACTTTTGCTTAAAAATATAATTTGGTGGTAAAGGCCTCTCATCTCGTATTAAGTTTATACCATAATATAATTGATTTAGAGAATGGACATCCCCTTGGCGGTAGTTAGTTGTTGGTCTTATGTCTTGGGGGTCCTAGGTTTGAATCTTGGCCAGGACATTTGAATTCACATGGAGTCTGTATGTTTTCCTTCTGTTTATGCGGATTTTATCTGAATGTCCAATAAGAGTAAATCACTATACCAATCTTGCCATTCATTTTATTATTATTACTACCTTACAGTGGCAGCAGCCATCAAATGCAGAGCTAGTGCCGGTCTTTCTTATTCGAGAGTCCCACACGCTTTGCACACATTAAAACATAAAATCAACATTTGTCTGAACTTTGGTAAAACAATACAATAAAACATCAGTCTATGAACATTAAATGATTGTTGGACTTACCTAAAACCCACAATATTTCCTCTTTAAGAAAAAAGTCATAACTTTCAGGATGAGAGCCACTCGTTCACCCACAATGGATTATGTCATTTGGTATTAAGGAATAATCTACTGTACAATGAGCACAATAGATAAACAGAACAATGAGATAACGTCCTGGTGTTTTTAAATAGTTAATTGTGTCCTTTGTGAGAAATGAATGAAACAATTAGAGAGTGAGCTCATTAATAGAAATCTCCAACAGAGCTACTTATGGATAAGCATAAACAGCACTTGGCTAAATAATGTCTTTTATTATTGATGTTGGAGACCACATAACCTCATTAGAGACTAAGAAAACAACAATGCCTTTGTTACAAGAGGGGCTCCAGGCGGTGAGGTCTGTACAGCAGTAATATTTTGTTACTTTACAAGAGGAACTTCCAGCAATGGAGACGTTGTGGTAAAAGTCAGCACAGCTGGGCGTACACATTTATAAAACACACCATTCACTTTTCCTGTTGCATTTTTGATCAGGAGACAATTAAAAATGCATTCCATCATTTGCTCTTTACTACATAAAGCATTTGAATAATTGCTATTATGAACAAATTAACTTCATTGTAGCTGTTAAAGTGGAATTCCAGCAAACCTCTTTTTGGGATAGGGTAGGAAGGGTTAGAAGCTTTGTTTATTGGGTGTCTCTGCCTAAATTATAACTTCTTGTCCTACTTACCAAGTGGGGCATGAAGTGAGGGCTAATCAGGGTGGATTAATGAATGACGGCAGGTAGCAGCTAAGCACATTTTAGATTTAAACCCAAGGCGAACATGACCATTAGTCTTGAAGAAAGATTATCTGATATGTGTACATAGCCTAAAGCAGCCTATCTCTACCCTAAGGGAACCGGTGAAATAACTTTTAGGTTTTTTAGGGAACCCTTCTATATTTACTATACCCACAGCTCACAGTACATTAGTTTGAAGGTCAATGGGGAAAATGTCCTTTACATTGCTGGCCATTGGGGAGAATATCACCCTAATAGATACCCAAAGGAATCATTGGTGTCACTTAGGCTGATCTAAAAGGCACAAACTGACCATTGCTCAAGAGACCTCCAAGCAAGATCTGGAGAAACTCTGGTATTTAAAAATATCATTAGCCTATTGTATGTGGGATGGGAGGATAAGTGAGGGAAAAATGAAAGCAAATTAAACTTCAGCTTTAAATCTTGTTAAAAGCTTGTTAAAGCGTATTAGCTGCTTATGTATCATTACAATCCATGTTTAATACCTGTACAGAAGAGTTTCAACAAAACAGTTGAAAACTTGCCTGAGCTTTCTATCAGGTTTGCATAATTTTACTGTACAGACTGCTCTTGTACAAGCTGAAAACTGAAATGTAATCCCATACTATTTTGTTTCCTTGCCCTCCCCAATACCATGCCAATATTAATTTTGAACTACAACCTTTCCATAATCATGACATACCTTATTTTAAATCCAGTGATATTACATCCAGTATTACAGCTAGTAAGGTGCAGTACAAAGTTTTCCTTTGGCCCTGATTTATCAAGCGAGCTTGCGTAAGCTTGCCGCGCGTAAATATGCACTGATATACAGGGTGTATTTCTGCAAGCCGGAGGCGAGTACACTCACCTTCACTTGCCAGTGAAAGAGCTGAAATCAGCTAACTCTTTCCGAACCTGAAAAGAATAGGTCATTTAAAAAATTTGCTTATTTCTTAGCTAATATATATGTTTGAAACATTTGAACACCCAAAACATTTTTATTTAGGGCAAGTGTAAGGTGTGTGCCATTAGAAAGAATGATTTTTTAGGGGAACAGTGACTTTTAATGCAAGCTCACCAATGTCAAGCTGCCGGGGATGCGTGGCTCAGAGTGAGCGATCTTTTTAGTTGATAACTGCTGGGAGAATACACCAGCATATTCTTGATGGCCAAAATTTGTTTGATAAAAAGGCTTTTGGCATCCGATTCCGGATCGAAAATACGCACGCGCGAGCGAGCTTCTGATTTGGCTTGATGAATCAGGCTCTTTGTCTCAGTTAGCCTATTAAGATCCATCAGCCCTGTTTAAGGCAGTGGGTTGACTATTGGGCAAAGGTACATATATCAAAATACCCTGATAGGTTGATGTCAGCCTGGAACTGTGGGAGTACCAAGGCTGACCTCACTTGTATGAAAACTGCCCATATGGGATGCCAGCCTCTATAACTGGAATAGGTGAAATTCAATGGGGTGGGACAAGGATAGTCAGACTGGGGAGAAAAATTCTGGATAAGTGTTTCCCAACTAGGGTTCCTCCAGAGGTTGATAGGGATTCCTTGAGCAATGTTTGTGCCTTTTTGTAAGGGTGACATTCTTCCCAATGGCCGGCAATCCTTCCTACTGATCACCATACTCTTATACTGTGGGCTGGGGATATAGAAATTAAAGTAGGCATTCTCTAAAGACCCAAACCTTATTTCAAGGGGTTCCCCCATGTTAAAATGGTCGACTAGTCTAGGTAATGCTGAAGTCCTTCATCCAAGAAAAGAGGCAATCGATTGGATTGCTGCACATTGTACAACTGTGCAAGACTGAATATCAGGCTAAAGTTCAATTTAAAGTCGACAACTCCAACTGAAACCGATTCCATGTCGGACATTTCCAGTGCACTGCTTTCTACAAGTACCAGTGTTGGTTGATACCTTTTGAGCTATATATCTGTGAGGTTTTGTAAATCTTATTCGCCCATTTTTCTTGAACAACCTTTCATCAGTTGGACTAGCCATTGATAAAAGCTTCATATACGTTTCTGCCACTGGAGTTACTTTCGTAATAAAGGCCACTTTTTACATTTAGAACTATTCAGACTGGGACGAATATTTTTGTTTTTTGGGGGTGCAGTATTTTTTAACCTGGGCCTTTGTATAAGAGAATGAAGTGTTTAAAAGGTTTATTGCTACTAAGTGACACATGGACTTGGCCAGTATTACAAATTAGGCCATAATCGTCTTAATTTAAATAAAACATATTTGTAAAGCTCTATTAGTGATGTGTGTTATTTAACATTTACCTGATTTGATGTACAGTGCAAAAGAAAAGAAGGCATGTTGTAGAGCTCCACTAATGGCTTTTATTGTAGACACTTTGATAAATGAGGTTCACTGTTCTAATGTGCTACACACTAAATTTTTTTTCCCTGGAACGTTTAAGAAGACAGAAAGGTAGGCAGGAAGGATGTTATTATCAGCACTGAGCTACACTGACAAGCCCTGCCAGTCTTGTTTAATGTCTCAGCTGTCACAGGAAGCCACATAGCCTGGCACAATCACGGTCAATTAAGTGATTCTTCAATTTGTCTTGATAATTATTGAGGTGACATGTTTTCAGACTCCGCCACAGCAATTGTAGGCCCAGAATTTCCCATTAGCCAGAAAATGAATTGCTGGTATGATAAAATCCAAGATATATTATTTAAAATCCCTTATATGACTTATATGTCCTCCCTTATATGACTGTGGCCCTTCTGTATAGTAAAATGAAGAACTCCCTATCTCTAACAGTACCTGGACAAAGATTATCTGAATAAATTTTGTTTCACTATGCTTTTGTAGCAGCACCCACACAGGTGCCACAAGAATGATTTGGGTTCTCCTGCCATACCAGTGAGGATCCAATCTTTGACTAGACCATAATACACTATCAAGGCAATAGCTATACCTGCGGTTTACTAAAACCGGAATGAGCCCAGTGGAAAAATGGGAAGTTTTACCTTTATTTGCGGACTGTTTGAAAACATCGTTCGTGCATGATAGAAAATCCTGTCATATATAATTTTCATATTAATAATATATAATTTTTGTTGGCTCAAGTATACTGGTATGTTATGCAATTGTTCTTTCCTTTGAATGATGCAGACATTTAGCAGGGAATATTGTTGGTCGAATAACTCATTGTTCGATTTGACAGCTATTGGAATAGGGGGATATCGTTTGGGTGATCCAACGTCAAATTCGAACACTATTAAAGTCAATAGGGGAAAAATTGGGGTTGTTTTTCGGAACTGTGTAGAACTGCAAGAGCAATCAGGGGAGCAGAGCTGACTGCTCCGCTCCCCTGATTGCTCTTGCAGCCCTAGCATAAATATAGTATGTGTTCTTGGATAGAGATTCTCTATCCAAGAACACAGGAGTCCCACGGGATCATCGGGCACTAGAGGCTAAATGGGGACAAGTCTCCCCATTCATTCACCTCTAGTGCTCTGTGATTGAGCTGTCATCAGAGTTTACCTTTCCTCAGCCAAACACAGAACACTAGAGGTGATGAATGGGGAGACTTGTCCTCAATTTAACCTCTAGTGCCCGGGGATCCCACACTGACAGGAGGAATCATCCTGTCATTGTGGGATAACCTGTAAAAAAATAAAAGTTAGTTACACAAATTACACCCATTCAATAAATTCTTTAACATTTAAGCCTCTTTTATTTACACATTTTTTTACACACCAATTTGCAAAGTCGAATCCCGTGTTTTTAGGGTCAGGTTTATCTGAATTCAAACAGCCATATTTGTGTAGAATATAAGGACAACCTGAATTCGAACACCAACACTAGCAGGGAAGCCAAACAATCAGATCGTATAACTATTGTTATATAAAAGTAGATTCAAATTGGTTGAAGTAAGACTGGCCATGGCCTTGATATGGTGTTGGATCACTAAATCCAAATTTACATTATTTTATTATTGTATACATTATTGTATTACACTGTCTGTATGCCGTATTTACTTTATCAAAATAGCCTCCATCTGTTAAATAGGAGTGGTGGGGAGGGAAGTACAGCCTGCTGTACAACTCATCCACAAGTCTGGAATGGCCCAATATGTTTTCAACCCTACATAATAAAGCAAACTATATGGTCATCACACCAGCTCTAGCTTACATTTTTCTCGTTTGTGCTTGGGCAGTAGGAATGAGGGTTGGGTTCACCACTACCATAAAATCAAGCTATATTCGAGATCTGTTCAAGACATATACTGTAATAGTGAGAAAGGGAGTTTAAAGAGTAAATCAGTAGGTAGGATGTGCAGGAGAAGCATCTGAAGAGTATACTGGTGGGCTGTATATGCTGGAAAGGAGTCTGGAGGGTATATTAGTGGATTGTATGTGCAGGGAAGGAATGCAGATAAATTTAGTGTGGACAATAAATGCTGGAGAAAAGTGTATAGCATATGGCCACAGTGTTCAGGAAAGAAGCGTAGAGGGTATATTTATAAGCAATGTATGCAGAAAAGAAAGTGTAAAGGATATGAGGTTGGCCAGCACAGATAAAGTAAAAGGGTCATGTATGTGTAGAGTATAGGCTGAAGTATAGAGGAGTTTGGGAGGTATAAGGTCTGTAATTATGTGTGAGTGTGGAGGATATATTGCAATATATGTAGAAAAGGTGTGTGGAGGAGTATAGGGAGCAAGCATGTGGGGACTATAAGCTGAAGTATAGTGAAGAGTATAAGGCTTGCCAGTATGTGCAGAAGATGAGAGTGGAATGTTTGAGATTGGATACTTTTTGCTGGAAAAGAATGTGGAGGGTATGAGAGTGAGCGATAGTGCAGGAGAGAAGTATTGAACATGTATAAACCAAGAGTTCAACAATTGCAGTTTAAATCTTCTTTTCTTTCTTTTTATTTAATAGCTGCCCTATAAAAATAAGGGTGTACAAACCTGTAAAATTTCCAACATTTTCAACATATCACAAAATATCTGAAATAAATCTAGATTAGACTTTGTCTGCTTTACAACATCATGTAAGAGATCATTATCAAGTTCTACCAAACTACAAAACTGACTTACATACACCAATAAAGTCATTTTTATCATCAAATCAATCAGATGAATTGAAAGTCTCAAAAGTAAAAAAAAATACCCAAACCTCTGTGCAAAATTTAAAAGGGAAACTAACCAAACATAAACATAAATTAGGACCCAAGTGTCTCCTGATGACAAGAGCTCTGCAAGGTTTTGCTAAGTGTGATTTAGTATGTTTACCAAGAAGAAATTGTTGTGTGGACACTGGAGACAATACAAAAAATAGGAGCTCAACCTAAATTATGCTGGGGGGAACTGAGTAATTGGCTCTTGCTACCGATTAAATGTTATTTTTCTTTGTCTGGACTGTAGTCAGAAAGAAAATTATGAAGGTGTTTAGAGTGTTCTGACTTTCAATAATATATGAAATGCTAAATTATAATTGTTTTTTCTCAGAATGATGCACATTAAGTTGACAAACAGTCCAACTTTGATAATATTAGCAGTACTAAACTTACTCATATGATGTGTCAAATATATTGATCTGCATTGCTACTTTGTGAGTATAATTACGATCATTTTGTTGGCACAAGACAGATCTAAAAAGTGAATTTCAGCTATTTACATTCCTGTCTTCAAGTAGTAAATGCATTATTTGTAATTAAATTTCAACTTCTCAAGCCCAAGCACAGACAATACTTTTTATTAGTTTTTGAGTAAGTGGAGATTGAGTAGAATTTGTTGAGTTTAAATGCTGTTTGTGTTCCCATTCAAGAGATTTCTAATCACTTTCTGTTCTGTGTCACCTGTTGCTTGAATACTATCCGACTGTTCCATTCAACCCAATATAGTACAAACATTTTAACATACAAAGGTGAGACATGTACCAGTCTGTTTCGAGTGTTACCAGTTTTACCATACACATAAAGGGACCTGGCTGTTATCCAAAATCTAAACTGTGTAGGGATATGATACACTCCTGCTCCTCCCTGTTGCTGTTCCCCAAGGTTCAGTCCTTGGACCAGTTCCCTTTTCTCTGTACACCTCCTCTATCGGTCGTCTCAAATCCTCTTTTGGCTTACAGTATGATCTCTATACTGATGACATTCACATCTATCTGTCCAACCCTGACTTGTTTCTTTATGTCCTGGATAAGGTGCCTGTCAGCCATTTCATTATATATGGGTGATACATTTCTGAAAATCAACCTGGATAAAACAGAACTTATCTTCCCCCCTCAAATTCCAAATCTCCCTGACTTATTTCTAACTATTAATAACACTGTTATTTGTCCCTCCCCCTCAGGCACATTGTCTTGGAGTCACTTTTGATCCCATCCTTTACCCCTCATATTCATAACATTTCCAGGTCCTGTCATTTTCACCTGGACAACATCTCCAAGATCCGCCCCTACCTGTCCCCAGAGACCACCAAACTCCTTGTACATGCTCTTATCATCTCTCATCTGAACTACTGTAACCTCCTCCTCTCTGGTATTCCACTAACCTGACTGTCTCCTCTACAAACTATTATGAATGCTGCAGCCAGACTCATCCATCCTTCCCTCCACTCCTCTTCTACTTCCTTTCATTGAAGTTCTCTTTATTGTCTTCAATTTCACCTTAGAATCAAATTCAAGCTCCTGGTATTTGTCTTCAAATCCCTCCTCAGCTCTTGTCCCACTTACCTTTCTGACCTGATAGAAAAATACTCCCCAAGCCACTCTTTTCGCTCCTCCAATGATCTACTAATGTATTACTCACTCATAACCTCATCACACGCATGGCTCCAAGACTTTTCTAGAGCTGCCCTGACTCTTGGTCTTCCTCGTCCTATTCAGCTTGCTTCTACTTTCACCTCATTTCAAAAGCCATGTTTTCAAACTGGCCTACCCATCTTCTTCTGTCTCTGAAACCTCTACTACTTACCCACCATTCCATATCCCCCTCTTCTATTGTGTGCTACTTCTGCCACTTCTTAGATTGTAAGCTCTTTTAGTCAGGGTCTTCTCTTCCTCCTGTGTCAGTGTCTTTATCTGTCTGTCATTTTCATCCCTACTTAATTTACAGGGCTGCTTATTATGTAAGCGCTATATAAATAAAGTTTAATAATTTAATGTAATAATAATAATAATAATAATAAAAAAGGAGATTGGAATTTGGCAAAGTATAGTTGGGATCTGTGGACCTATTGAGCTTCCCTGGTCATAATTGTTAATTGGTTTTGGCATTTTGTTAATTAGGCTTTCTATTACCTTACTAAATAAGCATATGTGTATAGTAAAAGGCTGCCATTTGGAATAATGTTCTGTAATCCACATCGCTCATATTGTTCACAAAGATTTTACAGAAGGAGCATGCAGAATGTTAGATTAATAGGAGCTCTATAATGATTACTGGTATATTACCTCGGACATCCACGGGCAGCATCTGTAAGTGCTGTACATCTAGACACAAATACATTTACTAGATTCTCTTCATTGCATTTTAATGGAAGAAAAATCCAGTTAAAACAAGTGAATCCTCTTCAGTAGTAAACAGAGATGGGGCATCTGAGGCTAAGTTAATGGAGGCACCATTCGAAATTAAGCCTCTAAGCTGTCGCATCTGTTCGACAATCTAATTTTACATGTACAAGCAACGCATAATTCGTAATTACACTATAGCAGCGCATAGTTATTGTTACATATTTCTATATATATGTTCTGTATCTCGGCCAGGGAGCATCTGTCATTAAAACAGATTTTAACAAATCAGGGAGCAATTCCTCTCGGGCTTTAGAGCAAAAAAAAAAATGGAAAAAAAATGGAAGCAGACTAAAAAAACAGCTATGACACTTGGCCACTGGACCCACTGCTTCACGGCTTCATCCATACAAATACTGAAGAGGTTCTTGGAACAGTGGTCCTCAGAAAATGAATGTTATAGAATGCCCTTGGAATATTTACAGCACACCCCCAGATAGGGGTACCCTAAAATAAAGTACCCCTGACTGGGGCCACAGAACAAGTATCTGTATTATGACACAGCAGTCCAGTTCTGGTGGCATTTTGAGATTTCTTTGCATTTTGGAAATTACAAACCTTAATGAAGGGAGATTGGGTTGAGTCCTCAAAATGCATTGGTTGTTTTTGTTTAGCAAATTGATTGATTACTAATATTTTATTGTACTGACAACGTTTTTCCTATTGAATCCTCTGCAGTATGTCCTGTGGATAATATGAAACTCCACTTTTGTTAAAAATTTAGGCCATTAAAAGCCCAACTCCAAAACTAGTATCATTATGAATAGAGTCAGGAAGGCTTAGAAACCCTTAAAGGTTTTTTGTGAGGGGGATATTATAGTTTTTTTTACGGTTTTTATTTTAGGTGAGGATGGGAAGTGATGGGAAATTTCTCTGTATGAAAGACGCACCAAAGGAACCAAGCAGTTTTGTTTAATGCTGCACTAAGAGCAATGTCCAAGTATCAGCTTTGGTCTTCTCTAGTGGTGAGGATGTTGTGCTGAAGGCTAATACCAGGTTTCAGCCACTCAGATACACAAACAGGGTTAGAAAGGGATGACCCTCAAGTCAAGGAAAAGCCAAGTTGGCAAAGATAAGTGAGGCAGACCCAGCAATGAACCAAGGAAAGAGACAAGAGGTGAAGACAGATAGGCAAAGCAATGGCCAGGCAATGGTAGTTTAAGCAGACCCAGTTAGGTAAGTTGACAAGATAAGCTTCAGACAGGCAAAAGTCGGAACAAGAAACAGGTTGAAGGAGAGAAACTGGCAAAACTGAGATCATCCAGCAAGAAGGACAAAGAGCTGCAGTCTAAAATCTATAAACAACTGCAAATACCTATGTGTGCAAGCAAAGCATTGGAGAAAAAGGAGAACATAGGTTAATGGGAAGGTAAAGGATACAGTAAGTATAGTTGCTTTCTCTGTTCCAGTTAAACAATGCATTTTACTATTGCAGCACAGAGATGCCCTAATAAAAGCTCAATTTGCATTAAAATAGCATAATATGACCTAAAACATGCTTAACAAGCTATGTTAGATTGTAGTATATTTTATTTTTGTCTGTTACAGCTGAAATCTTCCAAAACTGTCCAAGTATGTGATGCAATTTTGAGACCTGAAGGCATACTCTAAACCACTGGGTTATGCCTACTGAAATTTTTATTTTTGCTTGTATTATTCGAGGACTTTTTTTCTAAGCAGTCTGCACTAATAATAAATTTAGGTATCTCCTGCTATAGAAATCAAATTTTTTGTGGGATACTGCCTAGGACTTAGATGCTTAATGTAGACATAGAATACAAGATTTGCTGAGATGATTTTCATATACAGACCCTGCCCCCCCCTTCAATTCAAGATTCAACCATGAACAAACAGATATTTCTCTAGAACATAGAACCATAGAAAGATGGGAATCTAGAACAAAGTTTGTTAAAACTATTGAACTGTACATTGATCACTCAGAGTGAATAAAGAGACCTGGAACAGGCGAGAAAAGGAGGTCAGCAAAAGGCCAGCATGACCAGGGGCTAGTGGGAGCAATTAAAAAGTAAACCCGGCAAGAATTGTATTGGCTGACAAGTGGTTAATTTGAGGATAGGTGAAATGTTAAAAAAAGGGGTGGAGAATAAAGATTAGGTGAGGGAGCAGTTAGCAGAAGGGTGGGACATCTTTTATGGAGGGGTGTGTGTGGAGTAAAACCATCTTAGGTGTGGGATTTCCCAAAAGGTTATGGTTAATTTGGACCACCTTAAAGTGGTGGTAAAAAAGGGGAGGGCTGTGAGTAGTGTTCTCGTTTTTGAGCTGGTGACATTTTTCGGCTGGGAACATAAGTTACGATGGGTGCAGCCCAAGACTGTGTGGTGTGGTGAGTGGTGCCTCCAAGGGCTTGCAACCTGGAAGGGAGGACTTGATACTTTGTTTTAATGTTGATGGGAGGTATTTTGTCTGTACTAGGATTTATGGCTTGGACTTTAATGATTAAGGTAATTGGTATTTATGGTTACAGTTATTTAATATTCCCGGTACAGATATGTGAGTTGTTAAGTGTTTTTGCATTATGTATTGACAAATAAGCGGCCAATCATGACTATTTCTCAAGAGATGCTGTGCCATGAGTCATTGTTTGGTGTTTGGATTGAGAATTGTGAAGGGTGGAGGGGTGGTGAGAGTTTTGGTTAAGGTGGTGTACATTCTAGCTGCCTGGGTCATGTTTTTTCTCAACAAAAATAGATTTACACTGTAAGAACATTTAGCAAATTCAATGTTTTTGTGACAGTGAGTCAAGTGTGCTTTTTGTGTGGCTTTCCAACTGCTCTGTTTACCACTGGGATCAAAGTAAAACACCCAATACTTCCACTTATAGAACACGTTATGTTCTGTTCCAGTTATAGAAGCCCCCTCTCTTCATGTGGCAGTAAGAACTCTATATATTTCATATTTAAAAGCTTTTCCTTTTTTGTGTGCCCTTTGTTTTTTTCATCATTCTTTCTAGTAATATTCTTGTGTGAAAGATAGCAAGTGTTTATCAAAGAGCAACCTATAGCTTGCTTCTCTCATGAAATGATTCACTTATTATGTTCTGTATAAGGGCATAGTGTCACATACACCTCATTGTTCTTGGCATGTAGCATTTATTGTACTGAAATTTAAAAATTTTATTTTTTACCATTTTCTAGCTCAGCTTCAGTTTACTCACTTCATTTATTCCTCTCCAATGTAAAAAAATAAGAACGAAGTGGTTCTCAAGGCAAACAGCCCCTATGTATGTGGCACCCAAATGACCTGTCTGTAAATGATTACTGCTACTTCCAGTAATCTTTCAGTGAAACATTGTAAATATTTAAAGGAGCTACCGAAATTAATGCCTATTTAACCTACTAAGTATTCTTCATTACCAGGGCCAGATTTATACTTTTCTCTCCCATAGGCCAGCTAGCTTGCACTTTCCTCCAGCCATTAACAGCCCTTGAACTTAAGGCAGAAGATGGAAAGATGATCCTGAGATCTGAAAACCTGAGGCTGCACATACATGGGACTTTTCGTGGAAGTACAACCAATTACCCAATCATAATTTTGGGTCTTTATGTGGTTCTAGAGGTCTCAGGATTTCTCCTGCATCTTTATCCGGAGAGGGCAGATGGTCTGATGCTATTTTTCCCTCTTTAAAGAAATCTGGGATCCAAGAAAATAGCCTCTTCCGTCTTGCATGGATGAATGGAACTTTGGGGAGAATCTTTTAGACCTCATACTTATATGTGTCTACCTGGGATAGAGCACTGTCTGCTTCCATTTGTGGTCTGCCCCTTGGTTCATGTCAAAAATTTTTTTTTTTCTCCTCTTTTCTGCTAATTTTCTTATTATTGTTTTTTACTATTCACATTTGTTCCTTTTGATTTTTTTTGTAATTGTTTTTTTTACAAGTCTTACATAACAAAAAATAAGAAAAAAAAACTTTTCTGTTTTCAAATTACATTTGGTTTGAAGAAGCTTTTGTTCCAGAAATGTAATCTTTGTGTCATTAAATGTGTCATTTTAAATGGGACAAATGATAAAATAATTTGTACTTTTTTTGCAGTCTATGCACATTATACTAAATGTTTAAATCTTTGCTGGAAGGTTTGTCCCTTTTGGAAGCTTACAAGTTATTTTCAATTAAATTGGAAGGTCTACTTTACCTAAAGACACTAATAAGTTTTATAGTTTATATAGTTATAAAGTTTAGTTTTTTCTTTTCAGTTTCTGAATACTCCTTTTTACATTTAAATTGCCTTTTTAAACAGGTCAAGGGAAGGGTATGAGCTCTCCTGTTCTGTCCAATGCTTCCGGTCATAGTTGGGCCTTCATCATCATCGGATACAGACTGCTTAACTTGTGTTAAACGGGATGAAGCCTTGATACCAACCAGGCAGTTGGGTTAGGTGGTTAGTTAGGTGGCTGAAAAGGAATGATGAAAGACAAGGAAATCTGCAGATTATGGTATTTGTACATTTGTTTTCCCCATTAGCCAAACAAGCATATAACTCATGTATTTAGCGAAGGGTGGTACTACATGGGAACATTTATAAGAAGTAAGCCCAGAGTTGGGATTAAAGGGTCCCTGCTCCCACATCCCAAGGCTTGCACCTAAAGATACACCTAGCACATAAAATTAGTCTTATCCCATTTCTTTCTCTCTGCTTCTAAGTGCTTTATAGAACTTTGCAAGAAGACAGCAGGTACACTTCTACACTGTTTGATATTAACCAGCAAATTGAGAACATTGGTACAAGTCTCCTTTAGATTATTTATTTGATATGACTATGCAGGGCAACATAACAGGTTCACTTCTATGCAGACATTCACAGACTTTCACACTCCCCACATTCAACTGTCAGTAAAGGAATAAATTGTGTAGCTGCAATCTTATATAGGTCTATAGGCTCTCTTGGTGACAGCTCGGGTTCAGCAATGCAACAATGCCAAATGGAGGTAGTCACATACTCCATAGTATCTGGAAATCAAATATCACCTGTGCTCCTAACAATGAACGAAAAGGTGATGGGAAGCCAGGGGAATTATACATTGTCAGAGAGAGGAGGATTAAAGCAAATCTGTTGTTTTGCTCTGAATGAGCACAGCCCAGGTTTGCATTAGGAGATCATTTCATGTTAATGACTGTATTATAATAAGAAGTGGTTATTAAACGTTTCAGATTGACTTTTTTGAACATGCTGTTTTCCTAATACAACTCACATAATTCTCTGGCATGGCACTTTTAATAAATTCTTAGTATTAAATTGTATTAGTGGTTTTTGCATTCCTTATGAATAACATATGAAGACGCAGACGCAGTTATTGTCACTGGCAAATTAAACTGTCCTATATATTGTAATCATTGTGAAAAAGTCATTTCTTCCCCTAGGGTATTAATATTTACATAATTGTAATTTATTGCTTAAAATACTTGTCCATGCAAAAGGAAATCATCAAAAGAAATTTTAGTTCATTAAATCACTGATTTATCTATGACTCTGGCTGGCTGTAGGAATGTGGAATGTACAATATAGTAAGTTGAAGCCGACAGAGAGTGCTGGAAACTGTCAGCAGAATTCAGAAAACCAGCAGGCTTTGACTTACAAATAAGCCCACACGGGCCAAAATGTGGGGCAGCTCTTCAATTTTTGTGAAAGTGAATATTTAATCTTTTGTAAGAGTTTGAATCAAAAAAAATATAAAATATATTATAAATGTATAAGGTGTAAAGAAATACTGCAGGTTAAAATGGTGTCAGAGGCCACCATAAAAGACAGTTCTGGAGATGAATAAGGAAAATGCATAGGAACTACATGACAGGAGAATGACAGTATAGGAAGAAAAGGTAAGGATTTGGGGGCTACTGAAAGGTCAGTGAGTTGATTGGTGTGGTCTGTGTGTGGTCTGCGGTGGGCTTTTAGTAAAGAGAGGCACGTAGCCGTAAGAATTAGGCGCAGTGACTACATGACCGGGGGCTGGGCCTAGCCCAGAGCTTTTAAGGGGTTAAGAAAAAGGGTAGTGTTGCCAGAGGGGGCTGGGCTAGTGTACAACGTGGGATAGGAGGA
>NC_092866.1:51297396-51329868 GCF_032062135.1 Pyxicephalus adspersus | reverse complement strand
TTTTTTCCATGCAATGTCTTACTGGACAGACTTTTGAAAATACTTCCTATTTTGCTTAGCCTTTCCGGTATAATGAAACATTAATTAGACCACAGAGAGATCGCCTGTTAGTAGATCAGGATGTGTGAAGATTGTTGAACCACTCTGTTCTTTTACCTTAATTCCATCCTTGGTGTCAGGAAGTTGGCATACATGTTACACCATTAAATTACATGGCTGGGGTACAAGTTTTACTTTTCCTTCTGCTTTTCTTTCTTGACCAAAGCTTTTACAATTTAGGTCCTTTCTAATACACATATTTCTCTTAACCCAATAAAATTCCTTTTTATAGCATATAAAAGTTAGCCATTTAGCTGTTCCTAAGATTCAGCAACGTGTTATAGGCCAGGACACCCTACTAAGCGTCAACCCAAACAACTCCATGGTAATCACATGGCTTTCTTCAAAATTTAAATGTGGCTGTCTGCATTAAAACACAAATCTGCGCACAAAATATAATGATAGGATAGAATGACTGGAAAATCCATTTCTTCATGCTGGTTTCAAATAACAATTTGCCTAGAGGAGTGTTAGAATGTCTTAGTGGGGGGACTTATGAAATGACTTTCTATTTCGCTTAGTATTTCTGGTAATATGAAATATTAATCAGACCAAAGGGAGATCACCTGTTGGTAGCCAAAAAATAAATATCGTTTTCCCCTCCATCCACCTGCTTATATACAGACGAGATTCGCCATCCCATGGCAAAGATTTTGTTGCCATGGATACAAGGGGTGGAAGCTGTGAAGCAAATTGAATGATGCTGGATTAAAGTAACAGAATAATAGATGAACATTGTATTTAGGTGGAACGCAGGGTTTAATGTTAATGATTATGTATGCCATGTTGACAGCAGATATCCATTTTCAAGGAGCGTTCTCTCGCTTTCTCAGACACATGGTCTGCTTGTTCGGCTTTCTAGGAAGATAGATCAGGAATGCAAATGACTCTGTAATTATTTTAATATATCTGAATAGGGATTGTTATTTTTTAAGCAGGTTATCACAGATACCGTGGAACGTGCATTTATAAGGTGCATTAGGTGGCCAACATTAGGTTTGTGATATTGTAATATGGCTTTAGCCAACGCTGTTGGATTGTAGGTGTAAGGCCTAATTACATTTTTTTTGTACCTTTCATTTGGAAAACATATTAAAAGGTAATATGATACGGCAGAATTTGTAAACATGATTATCTCTTGCAGTTGTTTAGGATTTATTAGACAGCAATACTTTTCTTTCATTCTGATTAAATAAAGAATGGGAAATTCTTTAGAAATTAAAGTGTCTGCTATGATTTTTTTTTCTTTTATTCATAGAAATTACCTCTTTTGCAGGCTTTGGGTGTAGAGAACATTATAAAGCGTACTTCACCTCTTCCTGTTGTCATTTCCTTGCCACTATCTGGCAAATCTTAACAAATCCTCAAAATTAACAGAACCCTAAGAACATTTTTTTGGGAAAAAAAATATATCAACAATATTTGAATGATATCTGATCTGAATATGGTGTCAGTTAAAGCAAAAAAAGTGCTCTCATACAAATAACCCATAAAAAAAAACACGTACCTTTACAGGTGGAAAGCTATCAATACTTCCATGATCCTAGTAGAGTTGTTTCTGAACCTTCCTCCCGGTGCAGACTGGACACGGGCGCAGTTATGTTCTTCCCCAATATCCTGGTTCTTCTGTGGATGGCACCCTATTTCTTGCTGAGCATGTGACACACTTCCTAAAAAGGTTTTTTAAAAAAGTGCCTAACTCACCTTTATGCTTTAGATCAACACTTTTTTTTATTTAACAGTATAAGAAAGCCCCTTCTGCGCATGCTTAAGATTGGGCATGCACAGAAGGAGCAGCCTTAAGGGAAATGTGACATATGTATCCCAGGACTCTGTGGGCTTTCCATTCAATCAGACAGAAGGGGAGCGGTCTCCCTATCTCCTAAAATTTTTTAACTTTTTATTATTATATTATTTATTATTATAAGGGTTATTGGTTTACTGTAACTCCAATTAGCTCCAATAAACTCCTTCTCCCCTTCTCTTCTTAAAGTGGAGTCAAATACACAATACTCACCTATCGGCGCTCCAGTGCAGGCATTGCCATCTTTCATTTACCCTGGCACCCGCAAAATTAAAAGCAAATGTATTTTATTATGTATTTATTTATGTAATATGCAAACCTTTTTTTTTAATCCTTTGCACTGTGTGACAAACTAGTGGTACTAGTAATTTTTTTCAAAATTGAATACCAAATTAGATATTTTTACAAGATAATATTACTGCAGAAAGCCTAGTTTGTCCTGAAAACAAAGCAATGCTATATGTATTGCGTCTTAATTAATGACAAATGTATCGTCAAATTAATAGATCAATGCATGCTGGCTATACAGGGGACATGGTGGTGCCTAGACAATAGCCCTAGTATGTGTGTGGTTACCATTACATGGGTGACAAGGGCTATTTGTGTCCTGGACCCTGATTTTTGCAATACTGGATCTTTTAGACATAGGGGGCTCCCCATAGTGAGCTTTCCCACATTTGTTAATTTGCTGACAACATTTTGGATTTCCTACCTCTTTATGTCTGGACTGAATAGCTTCATACCCTAAAGCACGCTCGTCCAGTAGTATTTGGTGTATTTTTTCCAGAAATTACCTTTTTCTGATGTATTCTGATTAGTCACATGGGGATCAAGGTCTTCTTGCTATTAGTAGCCCTGGATCATGCATAGACCAGTGCTGACATGATGACATTAATCACTCTTTGTATACACTGACTGAAGATTTGTGGCACAGTACTCAACAGGCACATTCTTTTCTTTTAGTTTAGTAATGCTAGGCATCATAAAACCTAAACACTTTGGACATCTTGTGGTGAGCAAGAGGTAATGCAGGGGCCAGCCATGGATAGAGGGGGTGTATTGTAAAGAGATGCATTTTCTTTATATTAAGGGAC
Source organism: Pyxicephalus adspersus (assembly GCF_032062135.1). Taxonomy (NCBI): domain Eukaryota; kingdom Metazoa; phylum Chordata; class Amphibia; order Anura; family Pyxicephalidae; genus Pyxicephalus; species Pyxicephalus adspersus. The sequence goes on along the minus strand of NC_092866.1, from coordinate 51,326,871 downwards.
ACAGGTGACATTAAAATAGCTGGGAGTTGTTTTTTTTTTTTATTTATTTATCAGACACAAAATTGTCAAAAAAAATGCCTTGTGTGGGTCAAGAGAGATGTAGTAGAGCCTTTTAACCAATAGCACGTTTGAATAGCAGGAGCCATGTTGTTTTTTTTCTTCTTTCTTTTTAATTTCTGGCATAATGCTGGTAAACAAAGTACCAGTGAGCACATAACCTCCCCAATCCTACTAAGGAGATACCAGTATGTATGCCTGGTTGCACATTTTTAGAAAGGGGCAATGTTTTAAGATTTAAAGATTTTGTTTGTCTCTTGATAGAACTTTGTTGCCTATTTAGGAAGCCGTGGATCATGGTACGGTTAGACTGGTGCCCAGAGGCAGGAGAGGGTGTTACGTGCGTTCTGTAGTTGCCAAGCAACTTGAATTGTATATATTTATTTCATACTTTTATTCTGTTTGATTTCCTACCAGGCTTCGGAGATTCATTCCAGAATTGAATATGTGACTTTTACATTTAAAAGAATTTGCCAAACCTAGAGGCCACATCTGCAAGATGAGCATAAAGCAGACCTGCATGAAACAGTGGTGATGGGTAGCTGCAGTGATTTCAGTGTAAACCACCTGTATAATACCAATATATATATAAAAATAATTAATTTAGTTAATTACAAACACCTTATCTGTATTTATAGTAATATAACATATATGGCTAACATAAAGCAGAGGTTTGAACCATGAAAATAACAAAAATGTATATATGATTACATAAGTTTAAAAGTCATTTAAAAAAGTCTGAACAAAGTAGTATAACACAAATAAAAGTGTAATACCATACAGTGCAGAGTAGTATTATAGCTACAGCCTACAAACAATATTTCACACAATTACATTATCCGATGGGGGAATGGTCCTTTGAGCATGACTGTGCCTTTGCATGCATAGTTATATGGGGTGGAGCTGGAATGGTCTACCTCAACCCTATTTTCCACCTTTTTGATTAATGCTAAATTTGATCCAGGTCTTCTAATCCAACATAAGGACTTGAATGAACAAAAATTCCCACATACCCACTCTAAATGTTGTGCTAAGCCTTCCCAAAAGGCTGTTATAGCTGCATGTCTATGGTTGTAAATGTTCTTCATAGTCCTGATAAACAAGGACTCATCTTATAAGGACCAATCTGGACCCTCACAAGTGGGTTGGCACTCTATCTTTTCTTGTCTTTAAACGCTTCTACAAAGACCTTATATAAAGATAGGAAGCTATCCGCTATACCCCAACATCTTTACTAAACCCTGTAGACCAGGTCCCAGTGCTGTCTGTGTTATAGCTAGGTACATTAACCCTCTCTGTTTGTCCTGTATACCATGGTCCTCAGAACTAGAAGTGATCATAAATCCAAAATTTTACAGCTTTCCCCAGAGCAGGAGCTAATGGGCAATCCTCCAATTGACCACCTCTTCTGGTGGAAGTTGTCTAAGATAGGAACTTCTCTCACTTTGTTGTGATGACGCAGCCAGGCAAAAATAAACTGGTAAGATCCTAACTATTTTCTAATTTAGCAAGAAACAGGGTAATGTACATTTTACCAAATATTTTAGACTGGCCCCGTAGGCTGGATCGCTCCTGTTTGGGTGATATGTGTCAAAAAGAAACAGGCTGCAAGGTAAAATTGTTACAATTGAACAAAGATAACCAAACCAAAGATAAGCCAAAAGACGTTCTAAACCTTCACTGCTCTCTTTAAATTAAAAAGAGAAATTCAAACTAGAGTAGGGGCTTAGAACAATAAACTCCACATTTATTTATTAAACGCTAATGAATAGGTTGAAAAAAATGTAGACATGACCTTTAACTAACTTGTAGAGCTGCAAAGGTGTTATGCATTTTTCTAATTTTTAATGAACTTTTAGTGACCCTTTCATTTGTAAAATGTTACCATCATTACTTACCATGGTGTTACCATGGCAAAGTGGACCTCCTATAATGTCATAATTAATATCATTGGTTTAATGAACAAATGCCAGGACATTCGACCTACTTATCGTTCAAAATTTCAATATCTAAAGAACAAGACTAACCTACATGCATAGTAGTTGCAAAATTGATAAGCACAGTAAAATCAGATGTTTAATCAATCATAAAAGAATTAAAAAAATAAACAGACTTTAAAAATGAGACGTAAAAGCACATAAATTAAGCATTTTAATTGATTACATGTTGTGTTCATTTACTTTTTTATTGGCTTTGCAATGTGCCGTTGAACTTGTTAGAAAATTTGACTACTTCACGATGAGTCAATTTCCTAGCACAGCCCCTTTGCTCCTTGCCCCTCGTAGTACTCTTAGCTTGTGGTAGGGGGAGCTAATATTTTCTGTGTTTCCCCAGATCCTCTGCACCTCCCATTAACGGTATGTTCACAATGGCCATGAGGTTGCTGTGGATTTACCGATTCCTCATGCCAAGGAACAGCTGCCTTGTGGGAGACACAACATGTAGCTTCTTCTGGAGGCAGCCCCTATAGAGAATCAATGCGGGTGACAGTGATGGGTGCTAGTACTAGGAATAGTACTGCTCACCACCACCAGTTGTTAAATGCTGTTTTTTTAAGAACCACTGCTGTAGTATGAGTAACCAAGCTCCTGGCAGGATGCCAGCCACAGAAAGCCAATGGGGATCCCCCAAACCAGAAGCTGTCTGAATTTGCCCTATATCCCTACATAACATTTTGGGTTTGGGTGCCCAAAATCGTAAAGCTCGGAACGGACCCGAACTTTACAGTTCGGGTTCGCCTAACACTAGCTCTGAGATCAGATGCTTTACAGAGATTTATTGATATCTGACCTGTGACCTGTGCAGCTATGCTGGCAGACTCAATGTAGGTAACTTTGCAGTCCCTGAACAGCATAGCTCAGATTTAGAGAGGTAGGGCTAACATTGACACATTAATACGGAAAGCTTGAAGAGTGATGGAGGAATGATCTCATCAGTCTTCTAATTCTTCTTCTTCTAATTTACTGTCCAGTCACAGCCTGGGCTAGGGGACATGTAAGTATTTTTGCAGCACAGAAAAATCAAATCTCCTACCCTGCCAGACAAAGTTGTCCTGTGTAGAGAGAACTGTGGAAATCTGATTACCCTATAGGTACGAATGCAAATCCTTTAGCAGATATATCAGCTCCCATTAATGTATTATATCTGTGTATATAAATATTCTTGAAGCTTCAAAATACCATGCATGGCCCCTTATTATTTTTCCATCATTTTTCAATGGGTGGGAATTGTTTATATGAAATTTGAAGTAGACAAGAGGCTTTGAAACCCATACCTGGTAACACCTGATGACCATCTGAGCATGGAAATGCAAACAATTCTCATTAGGCAGTGCCTTTTATTTTTCTTTAGAATTTATGAAGTACATTGGGAGTACACTGACAATATACAAAAGCTTTTGAACTTCTTATGCCTGTACGCAAGCCATGATGATCAAGGAAACCTAGTATTGAAACACCTGATCCCAAGCCTTACAATATTTTTCTCATTCTCCGAGCCTGCAGAACGTAATGATATTTTCCTTTCATTCTCTTTCAAGGTTAACATCGTAGAATATATAACCCTTTGTCTGTTTCTGTTTTGTTAGTAACAATAATGTTCTCTACTCGCTGCTGAACTTTCTGAAATCCCTAGAAGTTCTCGTTTTATAAAGAGCGCACAAAAAAGGTGAAATTCGTAGTAGATGTTCTCTGGCTCCTTACTGCCTTTGTTCATTTTAAAATGCATTCTTTTCTTTAGATCTTCCAAAATATAAGCACTGCGATGGCACCACACAATATTTTAATACTTTAAAAAGTACCTGAAATGTGGATACCAACCTCCCAACTTTAGACCTTCATAAAGAGAGACAGCTATGGGAGGAAGGTAATACAGCCCGTGTGTTTAGATAATGGTGAATATTGGGTGTGAGAGGAGTAAATAGTCTCTGCATATGGGTATCTACTGCACAAGTTTGCTGAAGTCCTGGGGAAATTGTCAGTGACAGATCAACCCTCTTCTCCCATCTTACCTTCCCTTGTTTCAGATCTCTTGGCATCAGATCTCTCAAAGCAGATCTCAGCGATAGACCCCTGGTGCAGATTTCAGTATTAGAATGCTTAGTGCAAACCTTAGTGACTGATCTCCTATGCTGACCCCAGTAACAGACCCCCTCACTAATAGACCCTAAGATCTCAGTGGAAGATTGCTTAGAGCAGATTCTAAAATACCCCAGTATAGACTGAGTAACATACCCCCAGGGCAAACAACAGTCATAGACTCCCAGTGCAGCCTTCGGTAACACTACACTTGCTACATTGCTATCCTCCCTCCTATTGTGTGCTATTGCCCCCTCCTCTTAGATTGAAAGCTCTTCTGGGCAGGGTCCTCTCCTCCTTCTGTTGTATCCCCTCCTCATTGTCTGATCTGTCTGTCATTTGTTACCCCTACTTATTGTACAGCGTAATATGTTGGCTCAAGTTAAATACTGCTTAATACTAATAATAATAGTAATAATAGTGCAGACCTAAGTGACAGACCCCTTTAATACAGACCTCAGTAATAGATCACCAATGATCAGTGAAAAGCGTGTACCTCCAGTTTCTGCTATTCTCTCCCCAACTCCTCCTTTCTGCCAGGCTCAAGCAGAATCTGTCCGACAGCATGGTGTACATCACCAGCAGACACCTTTTAGGACCACCAGATTGCCAAAAAACCAAGAAAAGTGTGAAGCGAATTGATGCTGTATAGCAATATCTGCATAATTCACTTAACCTCTCTACATTAAATATACCTACAAGTTTAACTTTTAGTTTTGACTGAACTTAAGGGGAATGGAATGAACTGCACATTAGCAAAATTGCCAAATCTGTGCACAAGACCAGTGGTTTTCTAGCAGAGTAATGAGTGTGATACATATTCAGGCCAACTCCATTCCACTGGTGTAGTTGTACAAGCATGGTGTATGGATGACATTGAGGTGTAAACATTGCCAAAAATAATATTCTTTATTTATGGATTAAAACCATATCAGTTCACTTTTTATGTAATCTGGATTTTAAATCAATTTGTGCCTTGGTGACAATGGCTAAGTAGAGTTACATCTCCCCAACTAAAAACAATTAAAACTTAAAAGGTGTTCTAGCTGCTTACCACTATGTAACGCATTTTGTCTATACCTGCATGTTAAAGTCCATCTCCAAGCAAATTATGCCACCACCACCCCTCACACTCACCCACCTCCATTATCTGCCTATCCATGGTGCATGATCTGGTTTAGGTTAGAGATTTGCAGTCCAGACCATATGAATCATAAAATGATGATGCTGACAATGCAAGTCTTGCAATATGGCTAGATAAGATCTAAAATAGTGGTATATGTCTCCATACTCCCTGGTGCCCCATAGTTCTTAATGCGGATATATGGTTTGTTCTACTGTATACTCTTGAATTGTCCCTGCCACTTTAAGAAACACGTAAACTAATTTCAATAAAATTACTCTAGCTTAATCAGTGTGTTTTCTATGCTGAATAAAGGACTGTAATTCGAATTGTTCAATGAATATAAAAAAGATAATAGTATGCAAAGATAACAGCAGTGATACCTGTTGTGAAGCATCCTCTAGCATATAAATATTTTAAACAGTCCCATCTTTGTAGCAATGGCATGTCAGGGGGCCAGCTTGATTTCATTATAGATCATAATCCCACTGTTATTGTTGGATGAGAGGAATGCATCTTTATGGCAGTCAACCGCGAAAATGAAAAACATTGAAAAAGAAATTCAACAAAGAAATTTTGAAGATTTTTTTTTCTATTCTAAGACGGAAGCAAAAGTTGGTTTTGGCTAAGAAAAAAAATCGGTCTTTGTGCTTTGCTTAAATGAAGTTTGATCTACCAGAGGCTGCTGATGTGATACACATAAAATATTAACAGAACAAAGAGTAGAATAGAAGCCGTGAGTTACAAAGAGACACATGCGGGAGAACCTTCTATGGGAGGATAATATATGGTGTATGGAATCCAAACTGAGAACTGGCTCAGCATAGTTTGCAGATTTTTTTTGTTGGAATGCTCAAGAATTGTACAAAAATAAAATATAAATATATTTAACCCTGGAAGTAAAAGGAGTTATATGAATTTTATGCTATGCCTAGCCAAGAACAGCCTACATTGTTGTATACCCTATTTTAACTGTAGGGTTGACAAAGTTTCTTGTCTCCAGCTTTGGTTTTAGCAGTGAAACTCATAATTCAGTCTGCGATAATAAATCATTAATCTGCCCTGCTAACAATATAATGGTGCTGAGTGGAGGCGTTCCATAAATGAGGAACCCACAGGAAGCTGGGGTTTAATTTGTCATTTTTTTATTTTGAGGGGGGGGGGGGGGGGTGTTGCAAATGTATCTGTAAATTTAGAGACATATATGAAATCCAGGCACAATTGTTCTGTTTTCTAAGAAAAGTACACTTGTGGGACCCTGTGCATTAGATGCAGTGTTCTACATGTCAATGAAGGAAAACTTTTCTGTGCTTGCTCCTTCCTAATTTTTCTAATCACTAAGTATTCCTATTATTATTATTATCAATATTATTATTATTATTATTATTATTATTATTAATAATAATAATAATAATAATAATAATAATAGTATTATTATTAATAAACAGGATTTATATAACACCACCTTATTATGCAGAGTACAGAAAGTGGCCCAATATGTGTGCAGACAGATACAGACACAATAGGAGGAGAGGACCCTACCCAGAAGAGCTTACAAGTTAACAGGTGGGGAAAGTATCACACAATAGGAGGGGAGGTTTGGAATGGTAAGTAGTGAGGGTTTAAAGAGACAGAAGAAGATGGCTCTGAAGAAGCTCTTTTAAATGAGCAGAAAGTGGGAGCAAGCTGTGTAGGATGAGGAAGAGAGTTCCAGATTGTCAGGGCAGCTTTAGAAAAGTCTTGGAGCTGTTGATGTGAAGAGGTTATGAGAGGGAAAGTCATTATAGGTCATTGGAGGAGCAAATAAGGGCTAGGGTTGTATTTTTCAGGTCAGAATGTTAACTGGGACAAAAACATTGGAGGGATTTGAAGGCAAAGCACAGGAGCTTGAATTTGATTCTTATGTGAAGTGGAAGCTAATGAAGAGAACTACAAAGAGAGGCAGCAGTAGAGGAGCAGAGGGAAGGATGGATAAGTCTGGCTACAGCATTCATAACTGGTTGTGGAGGAGCAGAGGGAAGGATGGATAAGTCTGGCTACAGCATTCATAACTGGTTGTAGAGAAGAAATATAGGTTAGTGGAATACCAGGGAGGAGGGTGTTACAGTAGTCCAGACGAGAGGTAAGTAGAGTGTGTACAAGGAGTTTGGTGGTCTCCGGAAGCAGGTAAAAGTGACAGGACCTGGAAATGTTATGAATGTGAATCGAAGGTGAAACCGAGACAACATTCCTCTCTCTTTATACCCCAATCCTCGTATCTAGCCTGTCTCCTCCTGTTTCAAACTTTTCTTTCATCCCATACTTTCTAGTGCACCTTTCTGCAAAGTATTGTCTAATATTGTTACTAACCCTTAGCCATGTCTCATTCACACTCAAATAGTCATTTGCTACATTCCTCACTAAAAAGCTGTATTGTATGTCTCTAGGAAACAAATTTCTAAAATGAGAGAACACCCAAACTGTGTAATTTTTAATTCTCCTTGTCCAATCACTTCCCTTCCCCTGATTTTAAATCCAGAGGGAGCATACATTAACCATATATGCTAATTACACATTTTAAAACCAATTGGCAGATTTACAAGGCCAATACTTTGAATGACGTGTTGCATAATGTGTCTCAATACTCAGTGGCCCAATGCTCCTACTTTGATTATTTACATATTCTACATTAAGCCTTCTATTGAGGCCAGTCCTTGAATATTGAATTTACTTCTCTCCCAGACTACTCCCAAAACTCATCAGAAATTCTCCCCAGCCCAAATAACACCAGATCCTGGTCAATTAGAACGACAGCAGAGCAAGAGCTCCCTAGTTCTTTACATACCAATAAACCAAAGACTCATCTCATCTAACAATCCAGAAAACTCACAAATGCTATATTACAGACACACTGTTCTCTTAGGGTGCTAGAATTAAAAAAAAAGCCAGAACTGAACAAATTTCAGCTCTTATTACCGGAATTCCTAAACCCGAAACAACTTATAAAAATGTATTAGCTTGATTGGTCTTTTCAGAGTTGCTGTTGTTTAGAAAAAACTTAACAACCATCTCATGAACAAATTAAAATTTTACAAAACTAAACTAAAAAAAAAATATATAAAAATTTGGCAATAATCCATTTGACCCAGTCAAATGTTCATTACTTAGGGATAAACCTGACATCCTCTTTATCCACCATATTCTCTGCAATTGTATTTCCAAAACTTGCCTGAACTAAACAGGACTTAAACTAATTGGAAAACTAAGAACAGTATCTATAGGATGAATACCCTGCCTGGGTTCCTTTACATTTAGAAAACATTGTCAGTTAACCTCCCTGGCGGTATTCCCGAGTGTGGTTCAAGGTGGATTTTCAATACCAAAAGCTATAACCCCTAGCCACACTCAGGGTGGAAATGCCAGGGAGTTTAAAATGCCAACCTGGTTCCCACATTCCAGCAGTCCTCCAGCAGTGCCCGCTGCGTCCTTCAGTGATGTCCCCGGCATCTTCCAGTGATGTCTGCGGCATCTTCCAGTGATGCCCGGCATCTTCTTCCCCTAGGGATGCCGGCCGGGCAACTGCATAACTTGGCGTTGCCCGCCTGGCATCTGCCGGTTAATAACTAGGTCACAGTCTTGTCAGCAGCCCCTTGTTCAATCACACCAAAGAAATAAGTACTATAGACATGACCATATTCCATACCATTATGTCTACCTCCCATTTTTGGTATTTAGCAAATATTGTATTAGTATTACCTAGCACATAACACTACAACATTAATGTAATTTCAAAGCAGTCTAGCCTTTTAAAACAACCTAATTAGATGCCCCTGACCATTCTCTTCTATATTTGTTTTTCAAGAAAGAAATAAAACATATATGGCTGCAAGGACCTGCTTGTTTTAGCAGTTATAAATGAACACTGATGCCAAATTGAATTGGATTGTCATATCTCTAAAATTTATTTCCATGTTTCCAGTGCACAATGGCGCATCATTTGGAAAGAAGAAAATAAACAGAGCCTTGCACTAATCTAATTGTACAATGCATTGTGTAGGTAGCAACCTCTAAGACAAACAATAGACTTACTTTAGCTAAACCTTTTGTGTTGGTGGAAATATATATAATTTTAAATACTTTTTTAATACGTAGTTCTGAAACAGGATACTCTTGTTGATCTTACACACGGGTCATTTCCTCAATTGCTGTGTTCCATGATACTGCTAAAGCTCTATATGTGTTACCAGAAAATGTAGAGTAGAGTTAATTATGTGAACCATTGTACAAATTACTGGTCCATGCAACTAGTGGATCGTTAGCTAGAACTAAGGCAAAGTTCCGGGTTTGGTCAAAGTTATTGCAGGTAAAACACTAATTTCATTAGGAGCTGGGGGCTGAGAACCAAATCTGTGAAGATGGCTTGGCATGCAAGAAAGATGGAGGAGGTGGTATTCTGACACCCCAAGATGATCAGTTTTCATCTTAAGAAAGCAATATTTCAAAAAAGTCAAGTCCAAGAAGCTTTTTACTTTTAACAGCATAGGTGTTAAGCTATTTAAAGCTCTATCAAGTATTACCTTGGGCACATACCCTGCAAATGGAAATTTTCTTTCTGACTTTTGGCAACCCAGGGGAGCTGAATGGTCCACCTTTAAACCTCAGTTGACCTACCCATTTTCATGGAGCAACTGCACCCCCCAGAAACCTCTTTACCGTGCTGGTATTCTGATTTTGAACGCATGTGGGACAGAGAAAAACTTCAAGAAGATTTGCCAGGCCCACAATCAGGTGTTCTGGGATCCCTCTACAGTCCAGATCAAATTTATGGAGGGCTGCAACTACATCTAGATGTAGAAAGTCCTTACCATCAATCCAGAGATAGGCCTGTTCTATCAGGCTTATCACTACTTCTGACTTGATAAGTTCTTACTAATTACTACTTTTTAACAGTAATCACACTTTCATTGATGTCTCTTACACTATTCTTCATCTGACTGACTGTAACAGCCCTTGGTATCTAGGGGATGACTACCTGTTGGATATGTTTCCATTAGCATTGCACTTTATCTAAGTGATTTGTAAGGAATAGCAGGAATGCTGCTGGTGAATGGGGTGGAGGAATACCTACATTTGCCTCCCTTGTTCACTGAGGTTGTTGCCTCTCCCTCTAACCCCTGCTCGGCCAGTTGACATATTGTTCAAGATAACTTGAGCCTTCAATGCAGATTTGTTTGTTTTATAATTACATTTTGAACCTCCCCTGCCAGATGCTCTTCCATTATTTTAACAATTGCCATAGCAGGGGATGCTTTTATGGCAGTTATCTTGTTTCATGGGTGTCTAAATAGCACTTTTCCTTTTAGCTTCACACTAAAAATATAACTGGACAATGCCGAGGGCCGCTATGTCTTCTAAAACAGCGGTCGCCAACCAGTGGTCTGCCCCCCCAGCCAGGGCCGTGGACCATGTCCCCCATATAGATGGCGGCCTCAGGACAGTGGGGAGCCGTGTCACTGGACACAACAAACCTACTCTCCCATCGCAGGCTCACCCTGGGCTCTTCCATAATGACTTCACTCTGGGGGAAGCTCCCCTTTTGATTGACACACGGCTCCCAGCTCATGTGCTCCAAAAGGTTGGTGACCACTGTTCTAAAAGGCAGACTGGACCACAAACCCTAGACAACATTCACAGCCTGAATGTGGGGCATTCAAAATTCTTTGGTAAGATGACTACCAAGAAAGGGGAGGAATCTGGCTCAAAATAGTCTTTGCAGAGAATATTAGGGACATCTAGTGATAGTACTATGGCCTTTGTAAAGCGTTGAATAAAGTGTCAGCACTATACTTGACATTAATAATAATAATATGAACTGCAAGAGAGTCCCCGATGTGCATTGCGAGAATCAACAGGACAGCACAAGAGCAGTAGCACTACAAAGCAGGAAAGAAATTCTAACAATGCAGAAAACATATATGGCCACCTTTATGTACGTATATGATTACCTAATATACATAAAAAAATTATCACTTACACCTACACAATAACTGCCATTCACTAAATAATTATCTGTTTTCCTCTTCACCTTAAGTCCTTCTCTCTCTTTCTCCCTGCCCTCTCTACTCACCTCCTAAGTGATCGGGGGGTTAGATCTACCATTAAAGAGACTGCATTATGAATGATTGAGGATACCCTTTGTACACATATAGTACAGTTTCCACTCATTAGTACATTGTTGTTAAAGAAAATCAGACTACCGTGTTTCCCCGATGATAAGGCAGGGCCATCAAAAAAGACAGCCCCCCCTTTTTAGGTAAAAATGAAAAATAAGCCCCCCCCCCGCAAATTAGCCACCCACCGATTACTTACCAGAATCGCGTGGTGCGGTGGGTGACTCCGTGTGTGGTTCCTCCGTGCGTCCTCTTCATGAAGAGGAAGTGACAGGACTGAAGTGACTCCGCCCACGCAAACACATGAACAATAACTGTGTACTGTAGTCTTCTTCATGGGTAAATAAGGCATCCCCCTGAAAATAAGCCCTAGAGCATATTTTGGCCTTCAAAAAAAAATAAGACAGTGTCTTATCATCGGGGAAACAGGGTATTGTTAACACTGTTTCAAGCAGACAGAAAATCCGTGATTTTGTGTTTGCATTTAAAACAATGTGCACCTTTTTTAAATTTGTTAAACATGCGATTGGCTAGAAACTTCACTTCAAACATGTTCATTTTGTTCAAAGTAAACATAATGCTCTGGGTGAACATGGGAGTTTATGCCAGGAGTAAACATTTCAGCAAGGATTGTGAATTATTTAGAAAACCGATAGCGATGATAATTCAGAGAACAGAGAATAGAGAAGACCTATAAAGCCAAACACAAGGTAGTTTGTAACAAGCTATTTGGTGGTCTGTTGGTCCACTAATCACATACAAATGTTAAAGAGGAACTTATTTGTAACAATGAAAAATCTCATTGCCAATTAGTGTAAAAATAAAAAAAAAATTGTTGCTGCAATTTTTACATCCTGGTGTTGGATCACTTAGGTTCTCGCCTGATAGTCTATTTTCTCCGGTCTTGGGGAGCTTTATTAAATCAGATCCATTAGGCCTGAATTATTAAAGACTGGAGAGCATACACTTTTATCAGTGAAGCTGGGTGATCCAGCAAACCTGGAATGGATCTGGTCCAGGATTCCAAACATTTAGTAGCAAATGCCAAATGGCTTTGAAGAAATCTATTCCAGGTTTTATGGATCATTCAGCTTCACTGATGAAAGCGTATCCTCTCCAGCCTTGAAAAGCTTTAATAAATCAGGGCCATTGTTTGACCAGGGCCAACAGCAGACAAGTCTTTCATTACAAAGTTGAAGTGTGGTCAGACAAGCAGCAGACACAATCTGTGTCCCAAATACACAGATATTCCAGATAGAAATGTAAATGCACTGTAGCCAGGCAGATAACAGACTACCAGAACTTGTTGGTCCTATAGAGGACATTTTAATTCTGCTTTATAGTATCACAAAGTGAAAAGAGAAACAGTCATAAAATGTAATGCAACGATGATGACAAAGGACTGGTAAGCTTCATTTAATACATATCACATTTTTGGTTTTGGATTTACATACTCAAATCTATTATTGCTTGGCACAGAACCTCCATTTAGCCATCTTTCACATGGAATACATTTTGTTCCTTTAGACATCCTGAGTTGGATTTTCTTTGTTTATCCTCCCAGATAAGTCAATTTTATGCATTGCCTGAAGTTGACTCACCGATGTTCTGTCTAAATCTGTTCTAATAAGCCCTTATTTTTTTCACACATCGAACAGACGTGTTACATTGATTGGGTTTACATATGCCTGCTACTCAGTACATATGGTAAATGAGTCACTTGTTTCATGGCAGATGGCCTCAATTGCATATATTACATGCAGCAAAAGGAGACAAGACCCAATAAAGGATAACAAACCTTTTCAAGAGTAGTACTGATGTTTAGGATCCCAACCAGACCATATTTTGTACATTGGACCTTCAAGAGAAGTACACCAAAAAAATAGGGTATTCACTTCTGCTTACTAGGAATTGGGTACTGGGAACAGGATTGTGACCAATCTAAAACTACAACTCAGGCTGTTCTTATAGTTTTAAACTGGATAGCAATATCAATGTTCCTGTTAGTATTTATACAACATCAATGGTGCTCAGTATTACTCAACTTCGCAGGCTCTTTAAAGTCTCCTTGTGAGTGGACCCAATCTTTTCTTGTTTTATTGAACAGAATTAAAAGGTTTCACAGATACCAGCATACCATATAGCATCTGTGTACTCAATTGTTCTTAAGGATCTGTGTACCTGACCTTAATGTTTGCAACAGAACTGCTTTTCTCTTTGGACAAGTCAACGTTAAGCAAAAGCAGCTTGAAGCCCATTGATGCAGCTTACAAGGAGATGACCTGTCAATGAATGGTCTTAGATGCATCTTGTATTGATTTACAGTTCAAGCTCAATGCACCTAAAATCATTTGTCCATTGGTACAAGCCCGTATACTGCTGGCATGAGAACCACGGGGAGGTGGCACACAGCACCCAAGCTGCTTGTACTCATCATCCATTTATAATTTGTTGACCTGCTGGACCAATAGGACCTATCTGGTCCTTCCAAGTACTGTGGGGTCTCTGCAAATGTAGCACTGGGTGAATGAGCGGCAAACAAACCCTTAGCCCTGTTTGGGCTCTGATAAATTCAGTTTATGACCAGGATAGATAAGAGAGCAAAGATACGTTGAATATGACCTATGAATGGCTACCATGCATTGGCTAACCAAAGGTCCATGTGTAGCTATCTAGCTATACTTATTTTGCCCTGCATAGTTGTAGGAGTCCTCTCTCATTGCATATTGTACCTTTTTTCTCCATGTCCTACATGGAACTCTAAGCACTATCACCAATTTTCTTGTAGGGAAAGAGTCCTTTCTTTTTTACCTGGAATGTTGGCAACTATGATGACTGATATCGGATGAATGTTCCAACTCCAACACACAATCTATTCTATCTACTATTTCCAAGGAAGACTGCTGCCTATAATAAAATACAATCTAATGTTTGGTCTTTCAAGGCTGTAAGCAGTTATGCAAACACTATTATTTTGACTAACTTTTAGCCTTGACAAGCTCTTTGAAAGGTGGAGTCCTTGATGGACACATTCTGCATTGTAAGACTACACTTCATAGATCCAGCTTTCCTGTTTCCCAAATGTGTGTTAAAGAGGAAACAGACACTTTTCAAGCACAAAAAACTGAGGACAGTGCAAGTCAGTGGAATGTAAAGTGGATAATTATACTGCTATATCATCAAATGTGTACACTTGTCCAGTAAGGTCAGCCTGTGTAATTGTCTCACAACACAGTAGAGTGCACTTAGCCTTTGTAGGTGAGAGAGAAAGAGAGAGAGAGAGAGAAAACCCCACTTCAAGAGAGAAAGGGAGAAGTGCAAATAAATGCACAGAAAAATATAGTTTTTTAAATGTAAATTTTTTTGCAAGTTTTTTTTTCATTCTATAAAGCATTGTTTATTGCTTGCAATATGCCAAACATACTACTAAAGATAATTATGGAAAATAACTTTCCTAGTATGGACCCTCTCTGCTTGCCTGCCCTCTCCTCCCCTGGGTGGGGGAAAATAATCTGTGCTGGCTTGGCTCATCCAACCTTCCCCGCATCTCTCTACATACCATTTTATGTAGCTGACTAGGAAGGAGCCAAGGGGAATACTATGGAGCAACCATTCTCAACCCGGGTTCTTTGGATCTCCAGGGTTTTATCAGAGGCTGCTAAGGGTTCCATGAGCTGAGACCAAGCGTCCTCCCATTTATTGGTGCCTTCACCATTCTGCTGTGATCCTTCTGCTTTTTTAGCTGTTTGTAGTAATGACCCCATAAAATCTTACTGGAAAATTGTTAAAAACAATAGTCTGGCAACTGGTATTATTATTATTAATTATTAAATATTAATAATTTGTATTTATAGTGCTGACATATTATGCAGAGCTTTACAAAGTCCATAGTCATGTCACTAGCTGTCCCTCAAAGGGGCTCACAAGCTAATGTCCCTACCATAGTCATATGTCATTACCACAGACTAAGAACAATTTTAGAAAGTCAGTTTACCTATCTGCATGTTTTTTGGGATATGAAAGGAAAGTAGGGTACCCAGAGGAAATCTACAGAAACATAGGAAGAATGTACATGAGATTGGAACCCGGACCCTGGTGCTGCAAAGTGCTAGCCACAGAGCCAACCGTGGCACCTGCAGCTCTCCGTAGCTTGGTAAACCAAAACAAAGTAAGGAACAATATTAGATCTCTTATTTTGTTCCTATTATAAGAAGCCAGTAGATGACTCAGCCCAGCAGATCCCATCTAAAAACTTTCAGCTGGACCATCCCTTTAATATCTCATTTTCAGTCATCACTCATGCGGTTAAAGCTTCATTTCTATCCAGCAGAAGAGAAATCAAATTTTTTTTCTCCTAAAACACAGCTGAGACGTGACGTCAGAAGCCGCACTGTAAGCTGGACACAAGCTCTTCTCTGTAAATAAAACTCATTCTTACTAAAATAATACGAGCGAGAGGAGGAGGGAGAGGCACAGAACAAAGGCGATTCAGATAGACCAGGGGAAATAGAGGTAGATCTGCCGCTATATCCTGTAAATAATCATTATTTGATGGATTGGATGGTGGTGGTGGTGAGAAGGGGGGAGCAGGCTTTATCATTTTACATTCAGAGCAATACATGTGCAGATGTGGCCTTGGTAAGTGTTCTGCCAATACTATACACACAACCTGCCATGGAGCTATTAATAGGCTTCTATTTTAACCCGTTCACCGGGGAGAACCTCATCCTACAGTGAGCAAAGCATGCACATCATCCAGATTTCTGACCTGGTTATATCCAACAGCAACGAATGCCAAATGATTAATCTCTGACTCAGAGCCGGAACTGCTTATTCCATCAAAAACGCCAATTATGGTGTCAGACGTATATTCCTGAATCAGCTGCCTTCAGCGGTGACAATTTTTTTTTTAAAGCCCAATTCTGGCCAGATAAAAAAAGACACATAGGAATGTAGCTCTGTGTAATTAATACACCATCATGTTATTGTTTTATTGATTGACGTGATCTTCTATCTACCTTGTGTTACCTCTATTTATACAGATATTATATATAGATTTACTTGTACTAGCTGATCCAACTCCAGTATGGGGAATGATGATGTACAAATTGATCCCCATTAAAAGAACAGGACTCTGCTGCCTATTCCCACATTAGAGAAATTTATGTTTCTATTGTTGGTCTAAAACTGGAGCACATTTATCACCATATGAGAGTAAAGGAAGGTATCAGGGTCCAGCTCTTATAAAATCTTAATATTTCGGAGATTTGAAATTCAGTATGGGGCCAGTATAACACTACACTTTCATTCTAATAAATCTATGCAACCTAAAGACAGTTTACCATATGGTTTATATCTGGCCAATTCAAATGGTATTTGTTAATAATAGTAGGGGTGGGGGAATGTGCCCCCATTCAGTTTGTACTTTGTTCGGTGAATGTGTTGGAAGTTTTCCAAACTTGTTCTGGTAAAAGCTATTAAAGTCAAATGCATTTATAGGTAAACTTCAGATAGGATCCTGTTTGTAGTGTGCACAGTGTGCAAATTCCCCATTACCTGTTTATTGCCACAACCCGGCCCTGACAACCACCAGTCAATGCAAATTCTCCCAAATTATAGCTCCTGGGCTGGCTAGGTAAATAGCTTGGAGCTGGTTGTTTCCTTGCTACTACTTTGCAGTTCATCAACTTGAGTTCCCACATTCCAACTGCAAAAAGAGAACCACAAACACCCAGAGGTGGAACTCCAATCATCTCCTCCTATTAACAGGAATGAGAATATATTCTTTCCATAAAAGGTGGAAAATCTAGGAGTATATTGGTGGGCAAGGCAAACTTGATAACCATAATGATCCAGTTCCTGCCTAAGTCATGCTAAGTTGTTTTACCAGTTATGTCTCCACTCCAACATAATGTCACCCTTTAGGCCAGTTAAGATAAAGACAAATTTAAAGGAAGCTAAACTAACAATCTAGTTAATTCATATAATACATATCTCTGGTTTGCCTGGCTTCATCCTACAAAACACTCTGCTGGGAACTAACATATTGGCATAGACACAAATAGAGAGAACAGTTATTGAGTGGTATTTGTACCCTAAATGGTTACAAAATATACCATGCAAAATATAGATTATAGCAAAAGTGTACAATGTCAGCCCTTGATGGCCATGTTTATCAATTTATTTACTGAACTGTATTTTTTTATTTAGTTCCATCTGTTAATTAGAAAAATCCATAAATTTGGGTCTGCATCCTGCATAGGACAGGGCAGCTCCTTCGTAGTGTAGTAGTGACCCCTTTTAGTCAAAAAGTACATAGAATACATGTACATATTCTTGTAACCTTTCCTACCAATAGGTCCTGTTAAATGTATATTGGAACAAGGTAAATAATACATTTTACATACTTTGTTTTCTTTTATGTTTTAAAAAAAGAGAAAGTAATTGCATTTGTCTATTTCTGATCTGCTGCTGTGATGTATATATGCAGAGCAATATAAACCATGTGTGAGCAAACTTTACAAGACATGCCATTGTTCATCCATTGACTTTTGCTGCTATCTTGTGGTATGTTTGCAGAATACAGTGAAATACATTTGTATACCAGTGTTTCTGGATATTTATAACATGAAGGAACCCTTGAATTAACTTTCAGGTCTTCAAGAAACCCCTCCTATAATTACTATATCCACAGCTCATAGTATAAGAGCATAGTGGTCAATATGATAAAGAGAATGCCTCTTACTTTGCTGGCCTTTGGGAAAAATGTCACCATTACAGATAGCCAAAATGTTTATTGGGTCACCTGAGAAACATAACTTGGTTATTGCTCAAGGAACCCCTGAAGGAACCTTGGTTGGGAAACACCGCTATATACATTGCATGAATGGCTGTAATTATTACAACACAATGAGGAAATTTAAAGAAGAGAAAAAATGAAAACTTCTTGCTTATACATTGTCCTAACTCCCAGCTTGGAAGTTCTGCTTTGATAAGTAAGTCAAATAAATAACACTGCTAATAATAAAAGCAAGTAACCCTTAGCAGTAAGGCTATAGTTTTATAATAATTCAGAAGTGAAGGTTCATTTTTTTCAGACTGTTATTAGAAACTAATTTCATTAATAGCGGAAGTAAACCCAAAACTCACCCAAAACAATAAAATCACACTTACCTTTAATCCTGCAGATCAGTCAGTCTGTCGGGAGGTTTCTTCCATCAGGTCCAGCATTATCCAGGTATCCGTCTTTGGCCCCGCGCAAAGGGAGCAGCAGGCGCCGCCATCTACTCTTCTCCCGCATTCTTCTTTCTACTTCACCCGATTTTGGACTGTGCAAGATCGGGTGACGTAGATAGTAGGTTGCCTATCCTTTTATGTAGAGTAAAAATTCTGGGTTTAGGTGCGCTTTAAGGTAAGATGAGAGCAGTCATTGGCATACTGTAAATGTAAAATATTATTACCAGTTTACTGACATCATTAATTGTCAAGTGAGGTTTTATAATAAAAAGTTGTGCTTTGCCCTTTTATTCTTGTCTTCTTCTGTTAATCTCCCTCTATATAACCATCCTGTTATCTCTTGGTACAAAAGGGTTTAATTGAAAATTATATATAAATACCAATACAAAATGAAATAACAAAGTAATGTAATGTAATTACAAAAACAAAATAGACAAATTGTAGGGGTTCCCAGGGATCCCATATCAGAAGAGAAAACATAAATCATTACAAAAAAAAGCCAAAAAATAAAACAAAAAACAAGAAATAATAAAAAAAAAAACTAAAGAAAAACAAAAAGAATTTAGATCTACGTATATCTACGTATTTATAGGTTACAGACAGACACCTCCATGATCAGTATTCAGATAAACAAGTATGTAGTCAAGACTGCAGATTTTGACACAGAAGCCACTGTAGTTCACTACTGTCAACTAGTTCTCAGCCTCCTCCAAAGCCATGGTTATCATTACAACTTAATACAGTGATTGACATCCCAGATATTTGGTTTTGGTGGATTTAGAGATGCTTTATGTAGTGTCCCAGGGTGGCCTAGCACTTAAACTGCTCCTTGAGATCCCAACCTCTTTGTCAAATGGCAAAAAAAATCTGTTGAGTATTTAACTTTGATGCACAAATCAGTTGTTGGGAATCTGGGGCAGGTAACCATGCTACTGGCAAACGTGCATTTGAACTTAGCCCCAATGTCGTGTCCCAGAAGAATAACAGAAGGTAGGTCATCAGGTTAAAAACATTCAACATACACACCACTCCTAGATACAAACAGGGCTTCCCTGCTTCCTCGTGTGCAGGACGGAGGCTTGGGGGGGGGAGGGGAGCAGTTTGCATGGCTTGCAAAAGAAATCTTTTACTAAACACATCTGAGACTGAGCTCTTTCTGCAGCCTCTTGTAACTCTTCATTGACCAAGACAAACTTTGCAGTTGTTTCATTTTTGAATATGAAAGCACAGCTTGCTATACAGTAACTGACACTGCACTGCCTAATAATATGATGGGATTTTCTGACTTACAAACAAATTCAACTTAGGAACAAACCTACAGTCCCTGCCCCATTTGTAACCCAGGGACGATATGTACACTTAATAGAATTGTGCATTTAAGCCAATATGATAGATATCCATCATGCTCTCTCCCTCCCCTCCCCCTGGTTCCTCTTTGTTCCTGGTTCTACCATTCAGTTGTTATAATCATGGAGTCTCAACATCACAAGTAAGTATATTCTTTAGGCTGGTCTGTATGAAGCAGGACACTGTGATATTTTCAGCAAGTACAACACATCATCTTGCAGGCCTCTCCCATCAGACATTAATAACCTACTTTCTGCAACAAAACAGTGATGTCTTTGGACTTAAAAGAAGGTATGTATTATTAAAAAAATAAAACATATTATTAGCATGTTGATGATGGGGTAAAAGGGACCAGAATAAGCAAAATATTATCAGCTTTGATTGTGAGATTGGAAAATAGTCACCTAATGGGAAATAATGACCTTTGTCATTATTGATCATGTTTTTGCAATCAATGCAAACTCAGTACTATCATAGAGAGCATGCTGCAAATGATTCTGGTGTTTCCTATAGTCTTCGTTTCTTCCTGTGCATACTGTTTCTTGGCTATTTCCTCACTGTATCTTGATTTAGAAAAAAAAAACAAATTCAGGTTTTGATTCTAAAGACAGCATGGTGCAGGCTTTATGAGCAGAGCTTCTGGTTATCTATGTTGGTCATCTAAGTTGGCCTGCAGAGAAGAAGATTATAGCCATGTGTCACCAGAGCTGCTCAGAGTTTTATGACTCACCTGTAAACTTTTTCGCGGACACATCTTTTTTCCAGTTTCTGAGTTTAAAAGTTCAGTGCAGAAATATGGAGCAAGAAATAAGTAAACATTTAAAAAAAAGAAATTTTATGGGCAAAGGGTCCCTTTCTTTATTTTGGAGCTACAAGTTCTGCCAGATTAGCAAACCCCTGCACTCTGAAACTGTACTGTCAAAAGACAATGGATTTATGTGAGTATATCTTGATTTAAACAGTGGAAGGGGATTTATATTTGCCTGACTTTAAAATTTGGAGTGAGCTTCTGAGTCCTGCAACAAGCCAAGAGAAGGGATCCTGGCTTGATCAAGGAAGAAAGATGTTGGTTCCTCCGAGCTTCATTCCCCTTTTCCCCCAAAACACATTCTTTCAATGAATAGTCACACACCAACTTTGGAATAAAATGTTTGGCCATGTTTGCTGCTTTTATTTGCAACAGCAACTTCTTTTTCTTTAAATAACAACAGCAATACCATAACCCACATAATTTTAATTAAAGCCTTTTACCTACACTACTGGGTAAAGGTTCATGGGATCCCGAGAGAACACCAACCTATATTTTTTATTAACTCACTCTTTTTTGGAACCCGAGCTATACTCCGCCTCGAGGACAGCTATAATCAGTTCCACCTCTCCATTTCTTTACTTCTTAACTAGGTTAACATCACTTAACACATTTTTGAGGAACACCATAACTGTGATGGTTTTCCACCCCTTCCACACCACATACCAACAGCAATCCCCTCATGGACCTTAGCCGCTCAAACTCAAACTTAGGGAGGGTGGATGACCTTTTTCCGACCATTCTTGGCCCTTACACAATGTCTTCACTATACCCAATCCTTAGCCACCTTCCTCCGCCCCTTTATACCCCTTCTTAATACCTCTTTGTGCTCCACAATCCCCCCTTTTTCCTTTCACTTGCTTTATTTATTATGATGTAATATTAAAGCCATAAACAACCAGTCAACTAGCATATTGAGATGTCCATCATCGACAACCTGTGGGTTTGTTCCCAGGAAGGGGCACTATAGAACTAATGACACATAGAGAGATGAGATAACTGCACTGTTCTCATACCTTCATACCTTCTGTTTGTGACTTTAAGATTAGCACCTCAGTTTCAACTCCTCACTGTTTTTCTTATGTCGTCCTTTTTTTTGGCTTTTGTCATTCTCATGTTGAGAGCTTTTTGGCTTATCCTTCCCACCCATTTTTTTGTTATTCCCACTGAGTGCATTATACGTATCCCACTTTTCAATTGAAACCACTCCCCTATTTCTAGGTTATTTACCCTATTCTAATTGACCTATACACAGTTATGTTCAAAATAATAGCAGAGTGTTCAGTAAAAAAAGCTCAAAATCCTTGTAATGGCTTTTAATTCCACACTACCGGTGTGTTTGGGGTCGTTGTCTTGTTAAAACAGTCATTTCATCTTCGGTATTTTGCCTCTTCAAGTATTTTCATGTATTCAAATTGATCCATGATCTCTGGTATGCAATAAATAGGCCCATTGTATGGCAAACATCCACATATCATGATGATGGCACACCATGCTTCACTGTCTTCACAAGGAGCTGTGACTTGAATTCAGTGTTTTGGGGTCATCTAGCAAATGGTCCGCAGCCCCTAGACCCAGAAAGAACAATCTTGCTTTCATCAGTCCACAAAATGTTGTACCATTTTTATTTAGGACAGTCAATGTGTTCTTTGGCAAAATTTACCCTCTTCAGCAACTCTTTTTTTTCAACAGCGGGACTTCGGGAAGCTTGGCTTCACTTAGGTGTTTTCTATTTGTAACAATAATCATGGGTAACTTTAGACCTTCTTTGATCTTCCTAGAGCTGATAATTGGCCATTTTGGCTATTATTCTATCTATTTGAATGTTAGTTTTCCATTTTCTACCACATTTTTCAGGTTTTGGTTGGCATTTTAAAGCATTTGAGATCATTTGAGCTGAGTATCCTATTATTTTTGGGAACTTCTTTATGTTTTCCCTTCCCCAATAAACTTTGTAATCAAAGTATGCTGTTCTTATGAACAATGTCTGTAACGACCAATTTTCAGAGGGAAATGCACTATAACCACCATGTAAAACATTTGCTGCCTTCCTTCCTTGAATAAAGGCCATATCTGACACCAGTTTTTTAACATGACCTCTAATGCTAATTGAACTGCACAAATTATTTTGAACAGCCTAATATTCCCTTTTTCTTCACTTTCTTCAAAGGAATAACACAAATTTGATACATTTTCTTCATTTTTTTGATTTGGAATAGAATGTGCAGTGTTCCCAGTACATTTGCATATATGGAAATAAAAGCTATGATAAGGATTTTGAGCTTTATTCACTTTTCTTAACACACTGCTTTTATTCTGAACACAACTGTATTACCAATACACACATTAAAACTTACAATATTACCAAATAATTGTTTGGTAATCATTGGTATTATCTAACACGAGGAACCGTTGAAAGAACTTTCAGGTTTTGTAGGTAAGCCGGGTATAATTACTAGATCCACAACTAGCGTGGTGATCACACCTACTTTGTTGGCCTTTGGAAAGAATTTCACCCTTAACTTCTGGAGGCAATTTAGCTGAGAAAAATTGATCTTGTATGTTTCCACTAAGCTAGTCTATCCTCAGCTTGGGAAATCATCCCTCCCCCCAATTTAGGTTGCGTACACACTTCCAATAATTATCGTTGGAAATTAGTGGACGAAAATCGTTTGCAAAAAAGGTGAATAACGACGCCAACGAACAAGGATTGTCATTGTAAATGAACGACCGTCATGGCGATCGTTCACTATCTATTGTGTGTACGGTCGTTCAGTGATGGTGCATGTTTCTGCAATACACTTTCTCCTTTACATGTCACTCCCTGCATCGTTCAAACGATTGTATCCAGCGTGCCTATATTGGTGGATTATATTTGAAGGATCATATGGTTACAGCATGTACAGGATTGTGCACAATACGATCGTTCAAGTATAATCAGGCATAATCGTTGATCCAACATAATCCTTTGTTTTCTAACGATAATTATTGGAAATGTGTACGTAGCTTGAGTAATGTATTCACCCAGTTGAAATAGTATTAGGTTTTCTTAGGTTTTTTTTGCATGGCTGTTTGCAGGAATATGTGGATATATGGTCTGTGTTTTTATATCTTTTCTCCTATTTCTCCATATTTTAATTCACTTTAGATACATTTTTTTAACACATTTAGAGCTTGTGTTGTAGCACAACTGTTTAAACCATCATGGTACTTTTGGGCCTACTTCCAATGGGCACAGTACAGTTATAGGAACAGCACAAAGAATCATTTTTCAGTTTTCCTCTTCTGGACATTTTTAGCTAAATTAAATAAATGATCTATGTAGGGAAGTTTGCGCAGTATGAAAGACGTTTTAGGACTTTTCCGCTTACTATGAAGTTTATAAATGTGACTATAAAGCAGACAGTATGCATCCTGCAATATCACATTATAGTGTCAGTCTTTACTAAAAAGAAATAGGCAAATATTGATGTGCAAAGCAATCTGGTATCTTTTACATGATACAGCACATTTATTATTTTAATAAATGCTAGGAACTGTGTAGCTGCAAAAATGTATGGCCACAGTAAAGGCAAATTAGAGGTAGCAAAGAAAGGGGTATATTTTAAATGATTCTGTATTTTCTTTAATATGAGGGCAGCCAGAACCATATTTTGTATAGAATGTTTTTGTGGTCTTTCACATGACTACTATTGTAACTATTTTAAGTATCTTGTAATCTTTTAGGTCACACTATGTCCTTATGGAGTTCACTTGGCCCAGTCCACTGGGCAAGCAAGGTATAAATTACAGTTTGTACACTCCACTCTGATATTGCACCAAATCGTTCTTTGGGGTACTGGGCTTCCAGAAATGAAACAAATGTCTCCAATGATTTAAAATATGCAGAAGCTGTTCAACAATGACAACCTTTGAATTGTATACCAGCACACACACAGTCTATTAATTAACATGAAAACTAAAAAGACAAAATAAAAATAAAAATAACTACCTTTAGAATACTTATTAAGATGGTTACTTAGAGAGGACTTTGTTGGTTAGAGTTGTAGCGGGAGCCCACTGTTCAGTTCCTGTCCACTAACCAAAGAAAAAAGTGAGCTGTGACTTGAATTCTGTGTTTTGGGGTCATCTAACAAACTATCTGCAGCCCCTAGACCCAAAAAGAATAATCTTGCTTTTATCAGTCCACTTTATCAGTGCACCATTTCTGTTTAGGACAGTCAATGTGTTCTTTGGCAAAACTTAGCAAGTCTTTTTTTCAACATTGGGACTTTACGGGGTCTACCTGCAGATAGCTTGGCCTTAATTAGGTATAATCTCTTTGTAACAGTATTCGTAGGTAATTTTAGACCTTCTTTAAAATTAAGTGGGCTTTGTTGGTCAGAGTTGGAGCAGGAGCCCACTGTTCGGTTCCCGTCCATTACCCAGGGGACGAGGTGAGGCTGCTTCGGCCCCTCTTGGCCAGTGCTAATGATTTGTTGGGCTGATGTCTCCAAGGGGAGATCTTTCACCATTCAGTCTGAGCAAAAGCCACAGTCCATGTACACAACCTCTCTCTCTTTAGCTACGGTGGAGGTTGGTGGTCCAGTTGACCAGTACATCTTCCCCAACTCAAGCATGTGCAGTTCCTCTAGACATGTATCTCACAATCTCTGGACCTTTTAACATTGCCCTGGTAAGAGAGACTCTTTAGAACCCCTAAATGGACAGCCATGTAAACAAGCAGCAGCCATTGGAAATGCTGCCCACTGTGCATCCTAACATTGCAAAGGTGATGTTTACTTTGCCAACCAAGTGGCGGCGTATACATTGGTTCAAACCAGGATTGATACAATTCAAAGATTGATTGTTGAACCTGCAACTGATTGAAACTAGGCATATTTGCCTAGTATATCACTATATTTAAACATCATTATAAGCTTGATTTGCATATCAAAGAGAGTCTTCAAAAACAAAAAGGAGCAAGGTTTTGTAAAGATGTCTTTTTATTTAAAAATTATAATGTGTTAAACATACAACTAGAAAACAAGTACACAAGACTTTGGTAGGAAATATATTTATGACAGGTTTATCAAAAATTCCACAGCAAAATAAAAAAAAGCTAAGAAAAAACTAAAACTAAATTCAACATTCTTATGAGGCACATACATGTTAATTTATTAATTCCTATATAATTTAATTTCTTCTTGAGGCTTCCAAAGACCAGATGTTGAACTTGTACTACAGCAGTGTTAAGAACAAAAGTTTAGTGAACACTAAGTACAAACACGTGTGTAATTGAAATAATGGAGTAATGGAGTAATGGATAGGGGAAAAATGGTAAAGAATGAGGACATATATTTAAAATTTTATTCATGTAGTTTTAAGATTTTTCTTCATTTGCATGATCATCAACTTTATTTCTTCCATTGGCCAAACCTGAGATAACAGATGTAGACCTGTTACACATACTGTTTTGTCTCTTAATAGTATTTATATACAAATTTTAAATGATTTAGGTGTATTTAAAGTCAAAACTTTTCTTTAGGATAGAATATAGGAGGATCAGAGCCCCAATTTAGTTATTATTTCAATACCCTCACAGGAAATTTCCACCTTGGTGACCAAAATCATTCTGAACAGGTAGGTTAATTAGACTTAGACTATGGTGGGACATAGGATTGTAGGCTCCAAGAGACAGTTATAATCATTATTATGAATTCTGTAAAGTGATTCCTAATTTTTACGTCTAGGTCAGAAAGTCTTCAAATCTTCCTAACAGGACATAGACTAACAAAAACACATTGACTGGGTCGTAACCAATCAATACTTTATCTGAAACTAAAAAAAAGTTTTGTTTTGGTATACCCTTTAAGTAATTAGGATTTCAAATTAAATTGTAAATAAGTGCATTTTTTATAGACAATGGTGACTTAAATACTGTTTTTTCTGTTTGGTTAGGTTCAATTCCCTAAACTATAATTATGGACAGCTGAAAATGGCATTGACAGAATGATTATAGCACATTTATTACAGCTTAGTTAACATTGCCCAACACCTCCTGCACTTTAGAACAATGGTGTTACTCTTCCTTCTGGATTTACCATTGATGGTATTCCATACAGAATAAAAAAGGGTGTAAAGCCTTGCCAACTTTATAGTCAAGGGGAGATCATTGGAGACATTGATAGAAGATTGTATGGAGCCATAGAATTGATAAAATTATCAATAGTCAACGTTTAACATGCATTTGTGGTATGTGCTCAATACCCTTCACCTGTCAAGTATGTAAGGAAAATCTGGAGGGTTAGATACTCCTAAACATTTTCTAAATAAAGCTTAAAAGTTAAAACAATTAAAATCCAAAAATGACCACCAGTCAATAACCCATCTTTTCACTCTACAAGTTCACTTTTCGCAGAATATCGTTAGGGGATCCACCAAGCAATAAAGGCTTCCATACTACCGATGTAATTTATTTAGAACGCCCACCAAGCAGTCCACCCCAAATATGTGAAGAATAGCTCTGTATATCCTTATCAATATGCTTAATAGACACAACAATCTAGCAAATAATCCAATTCATTAGTATCCACCAAAAAGCCATACAAACTGAGTGCCCCTACCCTGTACCTGCTTAGAAGAACCTAGAAAGCTAAAGAGCTGAATATGTCAAGTTTAAAAAAGGTAACACAAACAGTAGCAGCATGTCAAGGAACATTTATTCAGGTAGTCCTATATTATTGTCAGTTCAAGAATAGGTCTTGAAAAATACTCAGATAAAGTCTACAAGAAGAATCCTTCATTTATGTACATTTGTCATCATAATAAATATAATCTCTATCCAATTATAAATGTATAATTTATTCTTTAAAGATGTTTTTGTGTTCCTTTATTTGCTGTAGTTGAACATAAACTATAAAGCTAATTCTAAAAATACAATACCTAGGCATTAAATAAATGTGAATTTGATGTGACGGTTATAAGAATGTTGTAGTGATAAAGGATGATTTTTTTTTTTGTAAATCATGAGCTAGTAATACTTCTTTAAAACCTGTATATTTTTCCTACCTTAAAATTAAAAAAAAAAACTTTCATTAAACTGACCACAATCTTCCTATAGCCTGTCACCACTGATATTTAAATTGCTTTGCTAAGACCTTTTAAAATGGATTTATTTTTTTATTTTATTTTTTAGGGTCAATTGATAAAAACATATCACATTGATTATTATCAACTTGTGTTATTTGGTAATTTTATACAGTCATGTTTTTATTTTACCAACAGTTGGATCAATTGATGTTACTGCATGCACGTAATATTGTCTTTTGTCATTATCTTCTGACTGGTGTTGGTGAGTTTCTTTTATGGGGAGCCTAAAAAGAAATTCCAGATTATATAGCCTTGTCTAATACAATTTAGAATTGCTCTTAAAACTATGGCTGGATGACTGGGGAGGGATCTGTGCACGTTAGAGCTACTGCTTCCTGAATTGGTAAATGGAGTACGTTACTTTTCATTAATGGGCGCATCATGGCTAAAGGGAACTATCTAGGACAGTGAATGTTCTTTCGAATATAGGGGACTAGAAATCCGTGCCATCCATCTTTGCTGAAAGATACTTTTGGAAATGTCAGAAGATAAGAAAAGGTATTAAATAACTTGAAAGGGGGCCGTTAGTTACAGATTTGCCTGTTTAGAGTCTATTCTTTGCTGTCCAGCAAAAGGAATGGAAAACCAGACACAGGGCCTAGATTGGCTTAAAACTATCTAAAAGATGAAAACAGCCCTAGTACAGCTTCCCTAAAACCCATCGAAAAGTAAACCAAGATTATTTTAATTTTTTATCTCCTAAAGCTGTCTGGTCCTGCTGATGAAAAACAGAACAGAAGAATAGAACTCACAATCAGCAGGCTCAACACGGGGCACAGATGTCTCTCAAATGTCGATGATTTTAGACCAACCATGCTTCCACTATTAAAGAACATGTTACAACAAATTTGAACAGATGAATAGCTGGGAATTTTCCTTGGTGCGCTTGTCTTTCATTCTTAGTTCTTGCTTAGTCTATTAATAAAGTGTTGGAGAAACAATAAAGGCGGTAACAGGCTGTCTTATTGGTGACGTTTGACTTTGCATGCATGTCATACTGTTGAAGATTAGAGTCCATGATGTGACTAGGAATATACATTGCTTGTCCAGAGTCTACATCTCTTGTGGAACCACCAAGATGTAGGATGTCATATTTGTTTTGCTAACCAGATGATTTTGTTATTACATGTGAATATTTAGAAAATAGGAGTTCTTGCACCTGCAAGAATAGTAAGCAAAGTACATTGAAAAATGAAAAGCACTGTATATATTCTATGATAAAAAAATCTAATAAAGATCGACTTCTGCATGGAACTTGAAGCTCATCCCATGTGAGACGTTTGCTAACATGGATTGACGTTGCAAGCTCGGATCTCCTTCTTGTCTTTGCAGCTTGTGAACTGAGAACTTTTGAATCTCTTCTTGACAGTCATGAACCTTTCTTGAATGCCACCACCGCAGAGCTTGCTGCATTCTGTCCATTCTGTCCACGGCTTCATTTTGCAAACTGAAAAAAAAAATGAAATTATAGAATGAAAAGAGGATATTGGTATACTGATATGTTAGTTTTCATTGTGTATATATATATATATATATATATATATATAT
>NC_092866.1:51175596-51297386 GCF_032062135.1 Pyxicephalus adspersus | reverse complement strand
ATATATATATATATATATATATACTGTATTTATGATATTCCGGTAGTAAAAGCTACATTTGGGTTAAAAACAAAGGTCTGCTTGCCACAGCTCTTTCTAGAACAGACTAGAATTCTTATTGTTGGGTACATTGGAGGGTTGAAGACTACTAAGTTACTATGAAACAATAAAAACAGGGACAGATGAGCTGCTGCATAAACCGCTTAAAAGACAAATGCTGCTATAAACTCGGAGGATCAATTGCTCCACAGGTTTTGCAGCTACAAAGGTCAGTGAACAATTATTAATTATAACTAAATAACCACCCTTCCATCACCCGTTAACTTATAAGTTAAAAGTCATTTAAAATTTCCTTTTTACTTAACTAAATCTGTGTTCACATAATCCAGTTCTGATTTTTTTTCTCCTCTTCGGTTTAAAAAATAGGGGTCAATCTTTGGGTGTCAACATCACTGTTCGTAACATAGACATTTCCTATTGGTAGTGACCAGAAGGCGATTTCACTATCCATAAGAAGATGCTGCAGCAGTAATGTCAGCACAAGAGGTCCTGGAACTGACACTGCAATAGAACTTGTACTGTGGACTTAGATAAGCATATCCTGCTTCATAAGGGTTAAAGTGGGATGGGGGAAGGTGGTCGTTTCTACCTAAAAAAAGATTTACTGTCTGGTCACAGCCTAAAGAATGGACAATATACTGTTACATTAGCAGTTAAAAGTGCAGGCTAAAAAACATGCACAGTATGCATTTTCTCTTTGCACTAACTGATATGCCTTGGTTTAGCCCTAAACTTAGCCTTCAATTTAGATTGAGATAAAGGCACTGATTTGTATTAGAAGACCCAATATTAGACCAGACCATGGTTGCATGAAAGCTATGAATGTCTCTTTCTTGCTCACCTGGGTACTGCTCACCATCCCCATCTTCATTGGTCCTTTCACTCCTCCTCTTCTCTCGAGCATCCTTTAGGCGTCTCTTTTCTCCTCCCGGGTTTTTCTGGCATTTCCTGATTCTGCACTTTTTGCGTTGGACAGTTTCGGGACAGAGGTTGCCACCAAACTGAGGCTCAGAGGTAATCATCCGTGTTCTAATCATGTGTCCCTTTCCACATGACTTGTTACATTCCGACCAATGGGACCACTCAGTAAGTTCACAGTGTATAGCTAGAAAAAGAAAAAGTAGTTCATGTCAATATACTTTGACTATTTTGGTATTTGTAACCACTTGGTGGTGTTAGTTACTGTATAAAATCCTCACTGAATTATTCACAAACAAAGCAAAAAAAAATAATAATAGAGCCTTCTGGAGCAAGCTGTGCTTTGATATGCAAAAAAGAAACAACTTCAGAGTTTGTCTAGGTCATTAAAGAGTTACAAGATCTTGCAGAACAGCAAATACGTCTTCTGCAAGTCATGTGAACCACCTCCCTCCCCCTATCAAGCGTCTGTCCTGCACAGAAGCGAGCAGGGAAGCTTGTTCGTATCTAGGGGTCGTCTGTATGTCGGATGTCCTTAACTGGAGGACCACCTGTACACTTTGCCGACATGGTCATTTTAACTATGTCATAAAAATCAGAACTTGAATCACATTAGCCAAGCATCTGAACTGGCAGTAGTCTCTTTATTTGCTCATCTTTAGTCCAGTGTAGTTGGTGACTTTTTCTACACTTAAACAACCTTCAGGATTGTTTGGTTCTAAAATCTGTTATGCAAAATTCAATTGTTTTTCTTCCCTCTTTTAAAAAAGACAGCTCTGCAATTGCAAATCCTTAAATTGAAGGCCTGATGTTAAATAATACACTCAAATGACACGATAGAGACAAACTGCAATAACTTTGCTGCAATCGGACATTACAATTTACAGCGGAGCCCATCACATTATCTTCAATGGTGTCATTTTATGTGGATACAAATTTTGTAGGCGTTGTATATTGCTTTATTAAAGAACTGAACATTTATTGTTAGTCTTTACAACATCCACTTATTATATTCTATTATTCAAAATACTTGGAACTTGAAATTTATCTCACGCTTAGGGAAAAAAAGGATCGGAGATGAACATAACCTATAAAAACCTGGCAAAATCAGTTGGTAACGGCCCGACTACAAATCTCAGCAGTGGCTGCTAAAAATCATTTTTATAGGCTCACACACTTAATATGCTATATATTCAGGTACTGTTGTATGCTAAGATTTTTTTGTGACCCCCCATAATTATTAGATTAGTCTTTCTTGATCTTGGTATCTCAAAGGAACCCTTAAAATTATTTTAAGTGTTATATAACCCCTGCTTAAACCA
This sequence comes from Pyxicephalus adspersus, assembly GCF_032062135.1. Lineage (NCBI taxonomy): Eukaryota > Metazoa > Chordata > Amphibia > Anura > Pyxicephalidae > Pyxicephalus > Pyxicephalus adspersus. The sequence goes on along the minus strand of NC_092866.1, from coordinate 51,295,086 downwards.
ATGCTTTAGGTGTCCTTAGTAAAATTGCCCCCTACATTAATTGTCTGTTAGAAGGTTTGCCTTCCAATGGTGTATCAAATGCCCTCCTAAGGAAAGCTAAAATGATCTCTGGTGTCACATAGTGCAGTATTGTTAATCAAGAACTATGCAGGGACCATAAAATGGGAGGCCAATCATCCACAGCCCAAGAACCCCTAGGAGGACCCCTATCGCTCTATGGAACCCTGGTAGAGAATGGCTGTGTAACTACCTACACTAACAATATCCTGCAAGAATAGGCAAGTCCTCTTAGTCAATTAGAAAATTTTACAATGCAATGTTATTGCTTCTTTTAAAACTTGTTATTAGAGGCGATTGTTTCAGGACAGTCATTCTGGATTTAGAAAAAAAATCAATACAGTATGAGCCCCTGCTCTCTGAATAGTATTGTCTGCCTATTGCTCTCTGAATAGTAGAGATGAGCGAGTACATATTCGATCTGAATTTCCAGAAAAATTTGATTTGCAACGAATTTCCTTGCGATTTGTGGTAATGAATCGCAATTATTCCGAAAATGTCGGCTATATATGTACTGTAGGAGGACTGTAGAGATTCCACTATGATCTCTGAGCACTACAGGGGATGAATGGGGACTTATCCACATTCATCCCCTGTAGTGCCCTGTATTCTTAGATAGAGAAACTCTATCTAAGAATATATAGTACAGTGCTGCAACAGCAATCACTGTTGTCGTGCTGTGCTTTTACTATGTATTCTTAGATAGAGTTTCTCATACACTAAAGGTGATGAATGGGGGCAAGTCCCCATTCATCACCTGTAGTGCCGGGACATTGTAGTGGAACTGCAGAGGTCATCTGCAGTGAAACTGAACTGCAGATAACCTCTGCAGTTCTACTACGAACTCTGGGCACTACAGGGGATGAATGGGGACATGTCCCCATTCATCACCTTTAGTGCCCTGTATTTTTAGATAAACTCTATTGAAGAATACATAGTAAAAGCACAGCATGGCAACAGCGATTGATGTTGCAGCACTGTACTATGTATTCTTAGATAGAGTTTCTCTATCCAAGAATACAGGGCACTAAAGGGGATGAATGGGGACTTGAATATATTGGATATTCTGGATGATCTACTTTAAAATAGGCTTTCATGTCTTCATTTTCATTAACTACCCTCCTGCACCACTATATGTGGTAGAGCACATCAAGGCACAGAGATTGATCAACAGTAGGTTGAGGACCTACATTGGACGGCACAGAATCACCATGTTAACATTTCATTATTATAGAAACCTAATATTGTCTAATTTTTCATCATTCTTGATAGCAAGTGTGGGTAAAAATGTGATATCCTGTCTTTTTTCATATTACTCAAACAATAGTGCTTTTTTTATTGTTTATTTTCGTATTTTTGTATGTGAAATGCCTTACTTTGGTACTCATTTACTTTGATATTGGATACTCTGGATGATCTACTGGTTTCACTATGGTTACCTTCCATAATTGTATGGCAATACATTACTCTGTTCAGTGTTAAACCATCACAAGGCTCTGGCTCTGTGATTGGCTGCTGTGAGAACAATTTAGTACCCAATGGGGCCCTAGATGAATCCTACCCAGCTCACACACTGTTTAACCCAGAATATGGTATTATTTATACATACGGCACTCTGGAAGCATGCACTTCTCCACTTGCTTCAGCTCCTCATTGCAGTCCCCAAGTTCAGCTGGTGACTTCAACATCCTCTGTCGTGTGCGGGTTCCTTTGCCACAGGTTACACTACATTCACTCCATTCTGACCATGGTGAGAGGACACATGGGATTGTATCTGATTGACAAAACAATTGTTAGTACAGTTGGGTATTATTAGTGTAGGGGAAAATGCAAATTGCAAATAATTCAATGAGCATAATGAACATTCTCCACTCATTTAGTAAATTAACCACTTTGTACAGATGGCAGTACCCCATGATTTCTTGCAATAATTCCAGAGAATCACCAGCCACCAGCTTGCTCTGGAGATTAACAACCCGCCATCATTAGAATATCCAAATCTCCAAGGCTGCTTCATAAACTATTACTTTTTCTATTTAGTAGAAGATAGTAACATTTTAATGGATGCATTGTTGTAATGTTTAGGATATTTTGTAGCTTTTCCAAGCCGCTTCTTCAGTTTCAGGAACATTCCTAAAGGTTTACATCAACACAGGTAGGTTGGACCACCTAAAACCACAGATGTAATTGTCCAAGCACAGGATAGGAGGTGTGGAAACACTCTGTTACATAGTATTTGAATAATCCCATCCTAGGTGTCAAGAAGTCTCACATGCCAATATTGCACCCAGCAACTCCTACTGCATACTTTCCACACATACCAAGGACAGTTTCTGGGAGAGCAAGTTGAACTAACTGCATTGTTTTTTGGTGTTGGGGAAACCAGGGTGCCAGGAGAAGTCCACGATGACCACAGTGAGACCTTGAAGATAGGGTCCTAGCCTGGCTCTAAACCAGGAACCAGTGCGGAGATGAGAGTATTAGCAACTATGTCACCCATGCACCCACCAGGGTGTGATTTTTCTAATACAAAAAAATGTAACCCAAATGGATTTATTAAATGTTAGGCAATAACCTAATAACTCTGTGGAGTAAGGCGCACTATATACACACTAAAAAGTATAATGTTTCTTGTAATTATGCAAAGAGTAGAACATATACATACGGCACTCGGGCATCATGCATTTCTCCACCTCGGAGGTCTCTGCTTTGCACATGGACCCATCTGCTGGAGTCATCTTAATCATCTTGCCGTTTAATGATCAATTATTACTTTGATGTACTAGCTGAACTTTGTCTAGCTGAATATTACATTGATTACCTTTTAGCTTGTATTTTTTTTTATGTGAATTACTTTATATGCCATAAAACCTCTTTGATTTCAACCAAAATTGCACTAGATTGGGATTTTAAAATAACCTCTGTGTTATATTCTCACCACATTCCTCATTGACAATACACTTCTCAGTTTCCTCAGTAGGTACTTTGCACATAGAGCCGTCCTCTGGGAATTGTTTTACGTATCTTTCTCTGGATCGCATTCCCATTCCGCAAGAAATACTGCAAGGTGACCACATGATCCATTCTGACATCATGCAGGTTGATGCATCTAAAAACAAAACAAATAAGGATGTATGCGGATGAATTTCCAAATCTATAACCGTGTTATAGAGCTGAGCATTTTGTTTTTTAAAATGACCCTATGGATATAAGATTTCAAAGAAAAGAAAATAATAGTTTTGATACTTTGTTTCTTTTTTTTTTTTTGCATGTTCTTAGCAAACAGCAAATAAGCTTTAAAACAAGCCCCACTGACCGCTCTAGCTGCATGTTTTGGTATGTAATTTATCTCCACAGGTCACAACAGGCTCTTCCTTGGGTTTTTTACTACTGAGCAGTGTCACGGGATGCTTGTTTTTATTGGCACCCCAATGTACCAAGGCAAGGGTCCTGCAATGCAGCGCACATATATGTTGTCTGTTGTATTCTCAAAAAAGGGTCTGGTGGCCCCTAGAGATAGTGTGGTGCAGTAAACTGTTTCATCAGATCTACTGCACACTAAATTGAAATTTAAATTTAATACCAAAAGCTACAAAGGTCACCTGTTCCATAGAATGTCAGGTGCCCTTACCCAAAATTTGCAATACCAAAACTTTTATACTATGTAAGCTGGAGAATCTGGCATTACATACACACACTAAAATAAGTTCCTTAGATTCTTTTTTGATGAAGGAAAACCCATTTATTCCAAGTCAAACCAGACCTTTACAAAAATACAAATTATCATATAAATGTGGAAGAAAAAATAAAGCTTAAAGAGAACTGGGATCTTCAAACCTCAAATTCTTTTCCTGCTATACCTGGTAAATTGTTAATGTATTTTTTCAAAAAAAGGAAATATTAGGCTGTGAATCCATGTCAAGCTCGAAAATTTCATGTGTGCCAAGTCAACCAAGGTGATCACTGGGCAAATACAATCAGATATGTTTTGCCTCCTAGTAGAGCTTTATTTTTAGGAGCAAAATACGTGTGCTTGTTCTGTGATCACCTAGGTTCACCTGGGACCAAGTTTTAAGCTCAACATGGATTTAAGATGTGTAACCGCCTGTCATCTTCCTTTGTGCTGGGTGTTGATAGAATTTGTAGCCAAGCCTGGACCCTCTTTTTTTCCCCAAGCTGCCTACTGCCGACAGTGGATGGGTTCAGCAGTTGTGACAATAATTGTCTTTTCCATATCATAGTATTGTAAGATAATGTTGCTATGTAATGTCTAGGCTTCCGTTTGCCCAACTGTGGGCTATGTTCCAAAAAATACATTGGCTTTTGGTTAATTTTATAGATTTACTTATTGTATTGTACTGGTTTTTGTTCTTTTTATTCTTGGTAACTTTATTGCAAAACTCAAATAAAAGTCTGTAAAAGAGTTACAATTTTTGTCAAGTTTGATAAAAGTTGCTTCACTGAAATTCCCCCGTTGGATTCTCCAAGACAGTGTTTCTTTGCCTACATAACATAGGAGAACCCATTAAAATACCATTCAAGTCTTCAGGGAACACCTGTTATAATTACTATACTCCCAACTCACAGTACATTAGTCAGTGGGGGGAATGCCTCTTACATTGCTGGTCATTGGGAAGAATGCCACACTTACAGGTTTTGTAGGGAACCCTTGCTATAATTACTATATGCACAGCTCAATAACAGTATAACAGTTAATAACAGTAATTAGTGTGGTGGTCAGTGGAAGAATACCTTTTACTTTGCTGGCTGTTGGAAAGAATATTACCCTTACAGATAGCCAAAAAGATCATTAGGGTCACTTATAATGACCACAGTGGCACAAATTGCTCATTGATTCAGAAACCCCTAGCAAACTCTAAAGGAACCTTAGGATTTTTAACGAAAAGCTGGTTGGGAAACACGGCTCTAAGGTATAGATCATTAGTAAATCTTTAACATAGAACAAACCTAAATGTCCAAAACATAAATACAATGAAATCTAAGGCTGTGTACACAGGTAAGACTTTTGTCGTTGGAAAGGATCTTTTACGATCCAACAACAAAAGACTGAAAGATGCATGAATGAGTGTTGTACATACAGCACGGTTCTGCTCTATGGAGAGAGAAGGGGGGAGAACAGGCAAGCGGCACCCCACTGCGCCCTCTCCCCTTCACTTGAACTGAGGTCATTCGTCGGACAGCCGCTGCACACACGTCAGAATCTCAGCCCTGAAGCAATAATCGGACAAGAATCATCTGACGTGTTACCTGTCTAAAAGTCAGACACACCATAGATCAGTACCCCTTTAACATTACTGCTATGAAATGATTTAATGGTAAAAAAACATAGAAAATGTCCTTATTCTTTCTATACAATTGCACTAGAGCTACTCCTTGTCTGCCTACTTCCTGCAGTAAGCAAAGTTCTCCATCTTACCATCATCGCTACATCCAGGTCCCATGCAAGGCTCAAAGTCCTGGGTGTCTGGACAGGGAACACTGAGATCAAGTTGGGCTTTCAGCATGCGTTGCCTCATTCGTTTTCCTTTCTCACAGGTGGCGGAGCTACAGGCTGACCAAGGAGACCAGTTGGAATAGATGCACGTCTCTGGTGTATCATCTAAAGAATATACAGAACAACAAAATTAATAAATTTAAATTGGCTTGCTTTTTCTTGGAATCTCCCAGAAGAGGACGGACGAGTTAAGTCATAGATGCTGTGGATTCCATATTTTACTTTTATATTGGTGCAAGTAATTATTTATTTGTTACCCACATACCACCTTAGTTAACTAAGTGGCACAGACTATTTGTGTTGGAAAAATGGCAAGGAATGTACCCAGAGGAGGAGAATAAATTACACAAAAAATCTGGAATGTTTTATGATAATATATATATATTGTTTTTAAAATAGAATTATTTAACTGTTTAGTGATTATTAGAGCCTAACAACTCTATTCATTTAGGGGAATGAGATCCAAGTACCAACACACACACATACACACAATGAGTCCCTAAGACCCTGTGAGTGTACCAAGAGCTCTTGCGAGGAAATTCGACCATCTTGAAATCTTTGGCTCAGCAGAATTATAAATCCTCAGTTATGTTAATAGTTAGAGAAGTCCTTATAATCCAAGGCCAGCTTTTTAAGTTAAATTTCATTGCTTTCATTGATCTCACCAATCTGGGAGCAAAAAGGTTAAAAAAGAAAGGTCCCTCTAAATTGATGCACCTTAAACCAACCCCTGTATTGATCAGGGCAGACTGTTTAACTTAATTGCTAGAAGGTCAGTTCTTGGCTGAAGTCTGGAAGTGATCATCATACACAGAGTGTCTGATATATTAAAGCTCTCCAAGGCTGGAGAGGATACACTTTCATCAGTGAAGCTGGGTGATCCAGCAAACCTGCAATGAATTGGGTCCAGAATTCAAAACATTTTCTAGCAAGTGAATTTGAAGAAATCCATTAAAGGTTTGCTTGATCACCCAGGTTCACTGATGAAAGTGTATTCTCTCTAGCCTTGCAGAGCTTTAATAAACCGGGCCCTTTGAGTGACTTTTTGTCAACAGCTTGATATGTGGGTGGCTGTGTGCTACCCTTGGTGTCGGGCCATCATAAGCAGCAGCCAATGTATTTTCTGCAGAACTTAAGTCCTGATGATACCTTTAATTAAAACTGTTAAAACAAAGGGGACTTGCTGTTTCTTTGAATTGGGATCCTCTGTATCCATCGCTTCTTTAAATACATTTTTGGTGTTGCATAATTATCTTATGAAGCAAGGGGATCCAAAGAATAGCACATAAATTCAGCAAACACTTTGTGGTAATTTAGGTTGTGTCATCTAGAAGAGGCAAGAGAAATACCTTGTGAAAGCTGCACAATGCTTCTGATAAATTACTAAAATATTCCCAAAAAGCAAAAATCCATCATGTGCCATTTTCCCGCCTTTTGTGTGCGCTTCCGAGCTTGATGAATGAACCCTTTAATCGTAAATCTTGGAGATCTTTCGAGGACCGGTTGAGGGCAGCGGCTGACAAATAAAGAACTCATTTTTTTATTTCCTCTTTGGCGGTGGCAGCGATGGTGAGTGATTGCAAAAGAAAAAAAAAAGTCTGTATGGTTTTAAGACAAACAAAGCGTTTCTTTTGCATAATCGCAATCAATTCTTGTCATCGGCTCTAAAGTTTGCTCTCCTAACAGAATTGTTTTATTTTAAGTATTAAACATAGGCCAGCGCTGGTAGGGTGCTGCTTCTAGATTGGAGCATTTATCTTGTGTACGGCTTTGGGAGACAGATTCAATGTCCCTGCCTACAAGAATAATGTATTGCAAACAGGTATATGAAAAAAAAAACGGAGAGCTTTTAGCAAAACTTACAAAAATACGGGGAAACTTTTTAAATATATTATTATGAGAATGTAACAGCTTAGTATAATCACAAATACCCCCAGTACAAATTATCACTCCATCAGCAACAGCAATGGTGACAGTTTGCAGGTGGAGGGGTACAGTACAAGTTAAATTACAATTAACCTGTACTAACAGATGAGAACTAATTAGAATTGGAATTTTGGATTCTTTTACCACACTTTTAGAGGACACTTCATCCAATCTCACGCATTCGCTGTGTGAGTTTGATGGACACAAAAAGAACCTGGAAGAAAGAAGATGGCATGGACACTGCGGTGAGAGAAGCTGAGCCATTGAGAGCCAGGTTCGGTTTGTGGATGATCAAGAACTTGTCATTGGTAAAGGTAAACTTATTTTTTCTTTTCATGAAAGTTCCACTAACACAACTTATTTATACAAAACGCTTTCCACTTTTTATTAGCTATAACTGGAAAACAGTTTCTAAAGTGGTGAAGTTGAAAAAGTAGTTAACAGGATATTAAAAAAAAAAAAAACACACACACACACTGACCCCATGATGGCCTATGGTTTTCTCCAATTTTAAAGTGATATATGCTATGTGTATATACTATACAAGACATGTAAATGTAAAAGTGGCTATAGAAAAGTGTTAACAAAGGTAAGAGTTGCCAATCTTTTCAGCTGATCATTACTTTTATATACATTACTATTATATATTACTTTTATACGGTAATGGCCGAGTGCTTGATAGCCCGTCTCTTATGTCTTGCCTGTTTTACTGCAGAAGGTTGGTGTTATTACCTACATAACAATAAAATAGCAGTATCCAGCCACCTGTGCCTTCAACAGAAAATCAGTGGAGCTTAGGAAGGCAAGAAACCTTGCCAACTTTTAATTTCTGTTTAATGAGTAAAGCATGTAAAGAAGAAATCTCTAACGGAGCCCCAGATAGCTGTAACAATCCACTGAGGGTCTTATTTTTCCCTCCCTCTTTTTATAAAGTTGGACGTACACTTCAATAAACGTAGGTTCCATATGAAGAACAAAACCAAATAGCTTTTTTCCCACTGCTCCTCAAAAAGTTGTATTTATTTATATTTATCCAACTAGGGATGAGCAAACGAGAATATTAAGTTCAATCTCGCGGTGAATCGGGCCTTTCTCGCTTACCGAAAATGTAAGCGAGAACGGCCTTCTAATTCGCGAGGTCGAGCTCTTGCCAAACAGGAGGATTTCCAGGGCTGCAAATCCTCTGTGATCCCCGGGCACTAGAGGTTAATTAACTTCTAGTGCCCCAGGGATCGCAAACAGGAGGATTCCCAGGGCTAATTGCAGCTCTGGGAATCCTCCTGTTTTTATTTCCTCTTCCGATGGTTTGCGGAAAATTTCGAGGAACCATTAGAAGTTCGAGGAATTTTTCAAGAGAATGCCAGAGGCATTCTCACTTATCCATATATCCAACACTAAATCCTAGAGTGGATTAGGAAGATACATTTTTTAAAGTATAACTGTCATGAGCAAAATACATAGGCAGTCATTGCTCACCTTTCTCTTTCTTTCTATATCTTGGCTGCCACATTGAAGCTTTGGCTTTTATACTACGTATCACTGAGCCGAAACAAATATATTAAAGTGGCCAAAGATCTGAGATAACATGTAAGCTGCCATTGTTAAGGGTGCTAATTACCCTGATGTCAATTTAAGTAAGCATATACATAACTGCAGCACAAGTTGTGGACTTATTCTTTATCAGCCTTTCTTAACCAATTTACCTCTGTTAATCAGTCAATAGGAAACATGCCATTTGCTTTGGTTTCCAGTAGGAAGAATGTTTTCATATGTTAGTGGTCAGAATGCCACCTTTACAGACTGCAAACAAAATCTGATACAGCTGGCTCTGCCGAGTTATGGTCAATCAGTCTCCAGCCTTTGGATGAAATCTAGAGTTCCCAAGAATCCTAGTTTACAATGTCTGTTCTAGATCAAAGAACCAAAAGTTATTAAAAACAGAGGATCAGAACACCAGCCAGGTCACGTATATCATTTAAAACCAGGACACAAATGGCATCTTCCATAATCTCTAGATCTAGGTCCATCAATTTTTGGTTCTTCTGACAAACTCAACTCTTCATGTGGGCTTGTTCCAAGGTTTGCAACTTGAAAATACTGAACAAGATACAGCTAGGAGACTAGCATTGTGGAAGGAATTCAGTAATTGAAGACCCTGATTTTCTCTCAAGACATCTTTGTCATGAAAAAAAACAATATTGTAAAAGGTCTAATACTTACTGTTCCCCGTGCTTAGGATCTCTGCTCTTTTAAATCTTGAGCATCTAAAATACTTTTGGAGTGTCTAATACAGCCAGCAGGGGGACAGGGGTTGCACAGCAGGGAATTGGAGATTTGACACTTCCAGAAGTGTCAGATCTTTATGGAGATTATTGAATGGGTAAAAAGGTATAGGAAAGCAAAAGGATGCACAGAAGCAAAGAAAAGCATTTTCTTTTACAGTTTTTCTTTTGCCATAATTGCCTTCAAAAAGGCCTAATTAAGAAAAATAAACCTCTAAACAAGCCAGACTTTAACATTCCAATTATTTGTACCTTCTTCCTTTTCTTCTGTGACCAGATCGGCAACAATGTCATCTACGTTGTCCGGGAGAATATTGCACTGCTCTCCCTGTAAGACAAAACTCCTAATTAATGATGTGAAAAAGGTGAGCCGCCAGCCCATTAACGATCACTAGGTTACTAATGGAAGCTGAATGCATCGCTGTGATAAGGTTGAGCATTGTTCTGCATACATTAATCAAAGAGCGCTATAGTATATTGCGAACAAGGGTAACATTGTATTTCATGCTGTTTGATTTAAAGCCAATAAGCAGAGAGACATTGGACATATCTTTACAATTAACTTCACAATATGGGAAGTAATATTAATAGGGGGTAAAATCATTTGGAAGTATATGCTTAAAAAGGAACTTTTTTTCTGTGTATAGTTTGAAAGCGTAACTTAATGTTGTAAAAAAATAAAGAATAAAAAAGCATTGCAACCGCACATCATTATGGTAGCCTGGGAACAGAGTACTGTTGCACAAAACAGTGCTCACATGTGATCCCATGAGTGCTGTTCGGTGGTAAGGAACCACCACCTCTACCACTGCTAGAGAAGAAGAGGTAAAAAAAGTGCCCTGATGTCAGAACAGCCAAACAAGCAATGCACTTCTCTATCACATTGTAAATCAAACTTAAAAAAAAAAATCCCAAAAACATATCTTAAAAAAATATACATGGTCTATTTAGTGGTACACTACACAGCCACCCCCTTCCTGAGTGTGTGTCCGTATCCCTTGGGAGTGGGCAGTAGAATGAACACAGTGGGGCTCTGTATGGGTGTGGCAGCCAGGCTTACTACAGCACTATAGGCACACCGTTCACCCAATGTCTCCAATGAGCTTAAAGCAGGGCTAAGTAGGGGTGTGGCAGCCCGGATTACTATGGGGCAACAGACACATCATAAGTCCTGAAGTGCCAATCAGATAGCTTAGGGGTGCAAACTGATCAAAGCAGAATGGATCTACTTGGAAAACCGGAAATGGTTTTGATCACTAGCAATCAAGCCATGAGACTGGAAATATTGTAATACTTTAAAAATTGGCAATCTGAAGCTCCATTTAGTTGAATGGCGTAACTGTGGAATTCTCTACTCTCAAAGTTTTATTTGCTCAGGTTTATTCTTTTTGTAACATGTGTAATTTTTTTTGTAAATATAAACTTGACAAAGGATTCCCAGAACACTATGGGTTAGCAAAGGAAAACAGCGCACATCTGAATTTATACACACTTTATCCAGCTGAAACCTCAGATGCAAATATCCAATTAGTTAGGAGTCACATGCTCATTTTTAGATCTGTCAAAAAGGCATATAGATAAAAGAAACCCTAACCTAAAGCCTAACCCAAACAATCAAAAGAACAATAAAAGTATTAATATATTATTAATAAATAATTATATTATACTAAAATTTTATGATATACATTTATCTAAAAGTATTGTGTACTGTATTGTAAAATGTATTTTTGTATTACCCAAAAAAAATTGCCAATAACTTTAATATTTTATTTTTTGTATAAAGCATAAAATTATTTCAATTTCATTATATAAGCATTTTTTTATTACTTACCTTTCTGGCAATCCTGTCAATAACAACTCTGGCAACTGGTATAATGGGGCCTCCTTCTGGATCATAGAACGGGCTTTGCGGGTGGTCCAAGCTGGTCAGGGGTCGGATTTTGTCTTGGGGTATTGTAGGCTTGTTGGGTGACTAAGAAAAAGGGCAAAAATGGATATTTTAAGATATTTCCAAGCAAAAATCAATCACAAATAAATATTTTAAGCTACAGGAGTATAAAATTATTTTCTAAACTTGAAAGCATAAAACATCAGAGTATCAGTGCTGAAAATAATCTTTTGTGATCGTTATCTGTAACAGATTACGAGTGCTGCACACACAGTGCCATTCTTTTCTATGGAAAGGGGAAGGGGGGAGACAAGTGAGTAGCAAGTGAGCAGCACCCCACTGTGCTCTCCTTCATAGAAGTGAACATTAGTTCCTTCCCAATCAGTCTCTCGTGATTGAAGATGTCAGATTATTGCTCGAGACGAGAACGACTGTTCGTCTCAGACGACAATTATCTGAACTGTGTATGTAGCTTTGCTCTGATGCCTATTGCACTGCACAGCCATAGATGGAAATCCTGCACAATAGGAAAGATGAGCTAAGATTATGAATACTTTTAGTTTGTTGTCTATGTGACTTTATCTCTTTCTAAAACTTTAGGATACTTTTTTATTGGGCTATTACCATGTTAGTGTTAATTTCATCTGACCTTAAAGTGAGCTGAAGAAAAATGCAAAATGGCATTGGAAGAAAAATTGAAAATGCAACCAGATAGCAACTTTTTATTGTAATCTATTATAACAGCTTTTAAATACTGACATGTTGCAGTCAGGAGCGCATTCAAAATAAAGGGATTGTGCTGCATCTTAGTGCATAAAAATGTATGTTATCCTCCATTCTTTTGCAGTGTACTGCAGCACACACCTGCATTCTAGAGATGCATTTAGACAGCACATGGACAATTCAGATAATGTGAATGGGTCACAATATGTAAATGCTTCAGTACATAGTGAAGCAAGGATGACCGCCTTGGAACAGGCACTCTTAAAGTCTTGCCAAGTTGCAGCTCTATTATTTTTGTCCTTGCAGATTCTATTTAATCCATGTACTTGGTATTATCTGCAGTTTTTCTAATAGGGAATAAGATCTTCAAAAAATGACCTGCTGGGAAAACACCAGTAAACCATATAATACAATATTAGAAACAACATTTTTTAAAGTTTAAATATAATATCCTAACATAATACCAATCAATTTTAACAGATCACAATAAGTTATTAAGTTATCAGGAACATTTAGAAGCAGAAACATTTTTCTCTATTGGATAAAATAGCGATTCCACCGAGTTTGCCTAAATTTTGGTAAATTGTAATTCTGAAAATGTCCAGCTGATGGCAGTGTAATTATAGAATATCTCCCACTTTGGAAAAGAAAAAATAAAAGGATCTAAAAAGTCCAGCAATGCATAAACATGGCATTAACACATGACACTATAGATCAGTAGTAGAGATCAGCAAAACTGCATGGATTTGATTCATAAACTCCGATTTGAATTTTTTAGCGGTGAATTCCATGGGGGTGAATCTCGATATTACATTCTTGCAATTTTTAAGGCTAATAGGAAAGCTATTATAACAAAACAGTTAGGGATATATGCACTGGCTTGAGACCTTGTGCCTACAATTTCACATTGGAGACTTTGTCCTGTTCATTAAGCTTGAAGGGCATCATAAAAAATGCAGAATCTATCAAATTACAGGCTTGGGCGATGGGACATTCTGATTTTGAGTGTAAACTGGCAGTGTAGGAGGAATAGACAGCAACCACATCCCAAGCTGATATCAGAAGAAAAAACGTTTTCAAGTGGCTTGACTGGAAGAAGTAGTAGTCCAAATTTTGTACATTTTTGGGCAGAAAAGCGGACATTGCTGATTCACCCAATTACTTCCCCACCAATCTAACCAGAACTCTTAAAGCTGGCTAGGACTAAATGGACTGGAATGGTCTGACCACTCAAATTTTCAGCTTCTTGGAGGAGTAGTCATGAACAGAAGTTGCAGGGAAGGTTAAATGTATGGGCAGGATTGGTTTGCTCTTTTTTTAGTGTTTATTATGTTACAAAATTCTTTCACTGATGGATATTCACAAACAATTTATTTAAATAATAAAACATTCATGTATCAACAACATTAGACATATATGGCGTTCATGTCTTTCTAGCATTCAACGCGTTTTTTTAGACTGGCAAGTAGAGTAAAGAAGACATCCCTAAGGAAGAGGTAGTAGTGAGTGAGTAGTGAGCAGTGATCCCCAACCTTTTGAGGCTCGCGGACCACTAAATGCACAGATTTAGGATCGCTCATGGGTATACTTCCCCCCATAGTGATGCCATGATGCCAGAACCTGCCCACTCTCCCATCGCAGGTCTGAGCCTCTGGACACAACCTGCCCACCGCCCTGAGCCTGTGATGTCTCCAAAAGACATGGTCCGCGGCTCGGGCCGGTGCGCCCCCCCCCCTCAAGCGGGGTCCTTTTCCTGACCCTGGCTGGTGGGTGCACTGACCAACGCCACAGCCCACCTGTCAGACAGCCACAGGCCGGAGGGCTGGGGACCCCTGGTTTAGAGAAATGATGAGCTACAAGGGGCAGTGGGGGTGCCACGTTGTACATTTTAATATAGTCAGGCCGCGGGAGGAATGGCTGCAGGGAATAAGGAACCTATGGGCAAAAAGTTGCAATAATAATAATAATAATAAACTTTAGTATGCTAATATCACTTGGATCATCTATTATCTTACTGAAAATCCTGGGTTTGGGTCTTCCACAATTTTCTGCCTGTAAATGCTCATCTATCAGAAACTAAATGTGACTAATGCATATTACCCGGAATATTCCATTGTTGTCACCATATAAAAGTTGCAGGCAGCAAGAACTATGGAACTAATGCAGCCATTTATCCATGTAGTGCATGTGGACAGGGAGAGGCTATAAGAGGCTGCAGGACATCAGCAGCTTTCAGATATAACAATCGAGTAAAAAAAATCCCCTTCCAAACCCTCATTTATTTAACGTACATAGCATTTTGGCATTCAGTACAGATTTACATGCATTTTAGCATAACTGCCAGTGCCTACAAGCCCCACATTAATCTATTTCTATGTAGTTTGCTAGCAGCGCTCCCTATTTCTTCCCTATCACATATTAAGCACATTGTGACCTCTCCCTTTTATAATCAGGGAACTGGTTTATTTAAAAGCCACCTTATTAACCCTTTCCAGCCAAGTTGAATGTAAAGGCCAGGTAGTTAATTGTAGTGCCAAAGAATTTGGTGCGCATTTATTTCGAAAACTCTGCATTTTGAACTAAATTAATCAATTTTAATCCAGGACCTCAGTGAAGGACACTAGCCGAGTCAGAAAATTAAGGCTTGGGCACTTATAAAGACCAAGTTCACCTAAAACTACATTTTTCAAGGGAAATACATTAGTGGATTAAATCACCATTGCAATGCCATTATTTGCAATAATTTTAGTGCCATTCTCTTGCAGCTTTATTCTTCAGGGTAACAATGGAGCTGCAAAAAAGGATCAGATAATCTTGCTGCTTAAGACTTTAGAAACTTTTTTATTATATATACAAAATTGATATTAGCTTAAAAGAGACAGTGAGTTTATGAGTTTCAAGGTTGATTACCTAGTTTTTGGGGACGGTTTGGAAAATATATGTATTAATAAACCAAATAAAAAGGGACTTACATGGTTTGAGGATGGCTAAGTCCTGACAGATATGGTGATGACCATAAACTCATTGGTGGAGGGCACGTTTATATACTGACTAGCCAATCTCCTTTAGAATATTGTTCTATATTATCAGTCAATAATATAAAGGAATGTTTTGTTCTTGATTTTTATCAGGTTACAATATATAGCTAATATATTTACCATGAACCTGTCAGAACCTGTTATGTCTATTATGTATATGTTATGTCTATTACAAACATGTTATGTTTATGTATAATGTAAATATGTATATCTATAAACCTAGATGACTCGATTTACTTATGCGTAAAAACTTTTGTTGACTTACCGCTACCCCTGAAGAAGCCAAAAAGGGGGAAACACGTCGGGTATTACGGGTAATATGAATGGGTTTATATTTGATTATTTATATGGTGATGTATGCATATATCATGGTAGTTGACGTATGTATAGCGCCCCCTAGGGCCTAATAATGTGAGATTTTCTCCTGCTACAAGACCACAAGAAGTAGATTGTGGTAAAACACGATGACGGTATACTGTATTGCTTTGTGAGAAACTTATCACTCGATATATTAATATTATTTTGCCAAAAAAACCCTCTCTGTTCTGTCTTAATTTTAACCTTTCTAATGATTTGGGGTCGGGAATCCATTACTGTCTAGACTATCTAATATCCACCACACACCACTATCTCACATTCTGACAGCTGTAGACATGTACTCAATCAGCAAACCCCAAGAAAAGGAGTCAGTTCAATTGCATATTGAAACAACTTTATTTATTATTGCAATGTTTAAAAAGAAAGCAATGGATATTTAGATCTGTTTATCAGTGCATAGGAGCTCACAATCCAAAGTATGCTGCATAGTTCATCTATAGGAATTTAGGGTTGTTTTTTCTTTTTTGTTTAATTTGTATAGCCAATTTTTTGTCTATGTATTCGCCAATTTTTTGTCTATTTTGTCTAGAATGTTGCTGCCAGAAGAGAAGGTTTAGAATTGTTCTGGGTAGGAATCTAGCATCTATCCCTGATGTTTAGTGATCCTTCATTCTGCATCACTGAAATACTGAAAGAAACGATTGTTGCGGTTTCCTAATTGAGAGGATGAAGCAGGGCAAGGCATCCTTCCCTCTCTATAGAATGAACAGTGCTATCTATTACATTGCTCATTTATTCTACTGTTGTTGGAAATGATCACCAAGGATGACTCCTATTTATTTATAGTTAGGAGACTGTATACAGCTTTCCTTATGGGGCCTTTATAATGCATTCCCCACATTTGGCCTTTTAATAGCAGAAGAAATCCTGCTGAAATTCAAGATTTTTTTTGCAAATCACTTGTGCTTCAGCTTGATAGCAAACGTCTAAACCAGAGGTCAGCAAACTCCGGCGCTTTAGGCCAGATATGCCCTAGCCGGTAGTTTGTTCCGCCCTAATGCCGGCCGGCAAACGTGACTCCGGGGCCGCGTCTTGCCGGCGGATCCGACAGGGAGCGCTATGAGTTACGGGAGCCGGAGCTCCAGTGCCGCCCCCTTGCAGTTGCCCCCCTATTTACCATGGCTGACATTGATACTTCCGCCGCCCCAGTAAATAGGGAAAGCTCCCTGAAGGTAAATCCCTTTCCTCCGAAATGCATACAGAGGAGAGGGATTTCACTTCAGGGGGCAATCCCGGGTGGTGGGCGGAGCCATTAGGGTGGGTCTGGCCTAGTGTGCTCCCGCCCATCCCATAAATGGCCATAAAACTTTGCCGACCCCTAGTCTAAACTAAATTTTTACTAGGTGGGGGATTTGATTTTTTTTTTAAGCCCTTTTTTAAATTTGTGCTTAGGTCTGATTGGGAGGATATCTATCCCCAATTTTCACAATAATAAATCAAGCTACAATTTTATAGTATGGCCATAGCAGATCATTAGGTTTTAACCAAAGCTACTGTACCAGAATAAGGATTTTATTTTCAAAATGGCAACACATTTCTATCTGTGTACAATGAGATTTGACAATTAAAGTCACTGATTAAAAAAAGATCCTTGTCTATGTGTTAAAACTTGAATTTGATTTAAGGATTGTATCATGGAAATATATTGAGATATTTCATTACAATGGAAACAAGTTGGACAGTGTCCATAGCAAGCACATTCCTTTTTTAGTGCAGCATACAAAATAAAATAATTTATAGTTGGATTTTGCAATTTGATATTTTACCCCAGTAAAAAAGTTACAATAAAGGGTAAATAAACAAAGTGACAGCTTTATATAAAATGTGTATGAAAAACTTCCACAAGCTTATCACAATGAAGATAATTTGAACCCTGCAGTGAGATATTTCTTATATGCTTCCTGCACTGTAATCCCACTGAAAGACACAGTAGGCAGCCTCAGGTAAGATTTTTTTTAATCCTAAAATGGCTAATAACACAGAGATCCATTTCCAGAAGCAAAATCGCAGGTCAGAATGTTATTATTGCATTAGAGGAACTACCTAAAACTGTGCTGGCAACCTAAAGACAAATGCTGGTTTACATTACATGTGGGTCTTGTATTTAGGATTTAGATCAGTGTTTCATGACCTTTTTACCCTTGAAATAACTTTCAGGTCTTCAGGGAACCCCTTCTATAAATGACTAAATCCACAGCTCACAGTACATTAGTGCGGTGGTCAATGGGAAGCATGTCTCTTCCATTGCTGGTCCAATCTGATGATGGAAGACGTAAAGCGGAGGGCTGGCATGACCAAGTGCTAGGGGATAAGGCAAGTGGGTGACGAAGGATAGAGAGAAATGGGGATTGGAGGGTTTAAGGTTAGAGGGTGGATTAGGAGAAGGGTTGAAAGGAAAAGGAACAGGCAGTAAGACATCAGTTTATTGCGAAAAAAAAGGGGTGAGCATGCTCCCCACCTGCCCTTTTGGCAGAGAAGTTAGAGTATAGTGCTGATTGTGAGGGGTTGTATTGGGGGTGGTTTTTGACAGGTGGGGACATCCATCTCCATGTTATGTATATAAAGGTTATATGAGTAGATAAATATTTTTTC
This sequence comes from Pyxicephalus adspersus, assembly GCF_032062135.1. Classification (NCBI taxonomy): domain Eukaryota; kingdom Metazoa; phylum Chordata; class Amphibia; order Anura; family Pyxicephalidae; genus Pyxicephalus; species Pyxicephalus adspersus. Next base: position 51,276,687 of record NC_092866.1, on the reverse strand, counting down.
CAAAGCTATGTATTTTTTCCAAAATGATCTATGTATTTGTAGGTGGAGAAAAGGGGAATTACATGGGTATGGTTGTAGGGGTATCAAGGGTGAGCCTTAAGATGTCCTAGGTATCCGAGTCATCTCACCAACACAGATAGGTCAGTTTAAATGACTCCCAGTGTTTTTGGCGGAGAGTCATTGATTGCTTAGTGCTCAAGGAATCTCTAACAACCTCTAGAAGAACCCTAGGACTTCCACAGAACCCTGGATGAGAAAAAATGATTAGGTACTCTTGTATTGTGCATGTGTTTCAGATCACTGTAACTATCCTCCTCCCTTCCTATAGAACAGAATGCTGACCACCCAGGAGCATGGAAAACAATGTAACATGGACATTTTTGACTCAAAAATCATGCCTAATCATCCCTAGCAGTGAAATACAGACCACAAAATGGCATAAAACCGCCCTAGGTCTAATTCCTCCAAATACATAGACAAGGCACAAACTTGGCACAAAATAATGAGAAAAAAGTTCACCTTAGGCAAAGCCATTTCTTGAAGGAAAAGTACAAAGTATGGCTGATATTGTGCATTGATTTTAATTTGTAATCCTTGCCTTTACAGAAAGCAGAAAATCAATGGTATAGTCTCAATTTATGTAGTATTTTATGCAGTGCATCTCACTCAGCACAAGACAAATAAAACCATGGCCATGTGAGACAAAATTCTTAAAGTTTTAACACATCAAAAAATCTCTTGGAAGCTTTTATTACTGCTGACATTAAAAAATGTTCTATTTTTATTATGCAGCTTTTTTGACAAACTCTTTGGAGAAAGGTATTGAAAAAGGTGGGGAAGAAGGAAGAAAAAAAATTTAGACAATCAGATTTTAATTGGACTGGGAACATAATCGCAGAGAGCTGTCAAAAGCTAATCTCCGATCTATTCTCAAGCCTAGCTTGTTAAATCTTCTCTTTAGCGCCTGGAACTATTGAATGGCAGAGGAACTTGTCTTTTCTTCTACAAGATAGATTGGGCTCCGAGCAGGGAAATAAGTAAGGAAAGAATAATTAGGATAAAATACATACATACAATAGCTTTAACAAATAAAGAAGAAATAATGATAATAATGAGCAGAAGAGTGTTTTGCTTTCGGATGCCACCAGGGTAGTAGATGCACAGACATCTAAGAAAGTCAAGAGGTCAGTCATTGGAACGATTGATGTTCAGTGTTGGTGGTGGAGTAGGTCTTGGGGTGGGCAAAAACATTCAAATAAAACACTTTAGGTGTCTTTATTTACCAATGCCTGTATAGCATATGCCAATACTCTCTTTACATCACAATATCAATCCCCCTAAAATAAGCCCGAATGCTATACCAGCCATGCCATCAACCCCATCTCTACATTTGCCCCAATACTCAACCTTCCCCCCTTTACTAACCCAAACACACTGCTCTATTCTCACTCTATTAATTATCCTGCCTCTAAACCAACCATTTTCCTACACTAATCCTAACAGTTGACCACTCCCCTACAAGAATCCAAACTAGTCCCCCACTAGAACCTAAACATCTAACACTGTTTGTACTCTAAAACTTAAATCGGAATCATTAAAAAAAAATAACACTACCTTTACAGGTGGAAAGCCGTCAATCCCTCCACTATCCTATTCTAGTTGGTCCTGCACCATTTAATATTACATCTTAGTGCTGGCGTGGGCTGGACAATGGCACCACTATCTTCTTCCCTGTTTCTTATTCCTACGTCAACATAACTTGCACTGCGCAGGCGCGAGCTTAGGTGATGCACTTTAGGAAAATGTAGAAAAAAAAGGTCTGATCTCACGTTGCTTGCCCCACTAATTTTTCATGGGGCTGCACCGTAGAGAATGAATGCCCGAGTTTGAGGGATGTGCAGAAAGAGCAGCCCACAGCGTCCTGGGATATGTGACTGAGGTATGACCAAGATCGGGCATGCGAAGGAGTAGCAGCCTACAACCTACTGGGATACATGACGTAGGTAGCCCAGGAAGCTGAAGGCTTCCTATTTAGTCTTTACTGCCTCCCTTTACTGAACCACTCCAATCCCAAATGTAGGTATACGAGGACCCAAAGGTTATGGCTCACATTGAAGCACCTTAGATTTCTAAAGAAGTGTGTCTTAAAAAGAGCAGAGACAGTCCTATGTACTATGTAACCCATGTTACTTTGGTATTGTCCACTGCTGGCATCCTAAAATATCTGCAGTACTCCCAACATACCTGGGTAGAATAAGGTTTCCTCGGGGGTACTGGCATTGTCTGGAAACTTGGCTGTGTGACCTCTATTGATGAAGATTGGAGCCCATAAGGGCTAATCCACCCCTTTCGTGGGGATTTCTAAATTAAGGACCTTCGCAAATAAGGCTTGTTGAGGAAGGTACAAACACCAATAAAATGGGTTCCTATTGACCCCCCAAAAAAATCTGCTTGTGTTTTCCACAGGAGAAATTTCCCAATAGTTCCGGATTCCATTTGTACCAGGACAGAAAATAAAAATATCCATAAATACAATAAAAAACATTTAATGCAGGTCAGCTTTAAAATTAGAAAAAAATGACTGACAAAAAGAAACTAAGCAGTAGCAAGCCCAGAATTCCCAGTGCTCAGTTCTCTGATTTAATAAACATAACCATTTTATGTATGTTACACAGCCTCAACCTGATTAGGTTATTATGTGAATACAAAGTGGAATATGGAATAAAAGCAATAAAATGTGTTCAGATCCAACACGTCCAACTATTGTTTTCATCCTTACCATTTTTTTTTCATAAACAGTACTGCATTCACTTTGAAATCATACTGGCCACAGTTATTAATTAGGTAGAAGGGACATTGTGTTTACAGTGGACCTGTTACTGATATACAAAAGGCATACTGAAGGAGAACATGTTATAATTAAGGATCTATTAATTATATTATAAGGATATTTTTTACAGTGCTAAGTGAATGGTAATTTACACCTTCCATTGGCAAGCAACCAATACTGCATGACAGCCATCAGTCACAGACACAACTTTGGTTCTCACTTTGGAATGAATTGGAGCAGCTATAACATAGTAATCATATAAAGGTTCCTGCATAAAAATGCATCTGAAGTCTTTGGATGCCAATACAGAATATATATATATATATATATATATATATATATATATATATATATATATATATTAGCTTCTGTTAAACACTGTAACTTTGAAATGTAATTCCAGAATAAAAAAAACAAAAAAAAAAAACACTTTTTGCCCATTTTCAGCAAAAAAAAAAACAACTTTTTTTTGTTTCTTTATTACAGTTTGCTTTAAAAGAAATTTTTTCTTTTTTTAAAGTTACAATATCTATGAATGCAGCAGACATCTAATGTATGCTGGCAATGAGTTACAGTTCTGCACAGGAAAATGTAGAACAATCAGAGGGAATTTTACTTGGCAAAAAGTATTGTATTATTAAAAAACTCCCAAAACACAATACACATCAAACAAGAAATCTTACAACATTGCAGTGGTATGTATGTTTTTGACAATGAAAATGGCGCTAGACGGTTAACAGCTAATCCATAACTATTACGTGGGCCATAAAATGTCCCAAAAGCCCAGTATCAACCTAGTAGGTTAACAGTTCGCATACGTGTAACCGTTGCACCCTACGCATTTTGCCTGGTAAAGGCTTCCTCAGGGTAAATGCGTGTAATATTTTTCATGCTACAATTATTCATGCAAAAACTGATGAGCAAAGATATGACAATAAGATTTCTGTAAATAACCCCCCTTGGCAGTATTGTGGCTCGGAGTAAAAAAAACATGCAAAAACGGTAACCCCGAGCCACACTCGGGGGTAGCTAAAAACAATAAAAAAAAAAACACACACACTTTGTTGCATCGCTTCCTCTGGCGTCCTGCCCGTCGAATCTCATCCTCAGGCGGCATCCTATTCTTCAAATCTTCAGCCGATGAGTGCAATGATGTTACTCCGGTTTCCCCGGTGCCGTCAGTGTGTGCGGGAGGCGTGGTGGGAAATTAAAATATTTTTGTATTGGATTCAATACAAAATAGCTGTATTGAATCCTATAACAAAGTAATCCTTTTATTATATATATATATATATATTATACATGCTACTGTACAGTTTTATTACAGGTTTCAGGATTTTTTTGCTTTTTTTTATTAAATTTATTAAATATTGGACATATTTCAGTGAGTTATGCCTATGAATTATAGGCCTACAATGTAAAATAAATGTCCATACAAAACAATGTAATGCTTTTTGCTTAAAAAAACTGACAGAATTAGAATGCCAGAGGGGTTAATGGTTGTGACCTTATTGGATTTATAAAGAACCGCAACTCTGCTGCCAGGCTGATCCACCAGAAAGAGGAACTGCATCTCCACTCTCTGCCAGATGGATATTGGACAAAGTATTGAGCCGTGTCTCCTTGTATAGCTGCAGGATCACTGCTGGCTCCTTGCTCTCTGCTCCCAATGACACTCAAACTCCACTTTGCCGTCACACACCCCCAGACTGTTCCTGCATCCTCTCTAGAGGCTGACTAGGGTTTCTGGCATTCTATAAATTGATTTGTTTACAACAGAATCCTGTAGGTTTTTCTTTTTTCCAACAGAATGATCTCATTCCAATACATGTAGAATCTCTCCTTATGGTATGTCATATCCTATAAATACATCTGTACAGCTGACATTTCTCAGGTAAGGCATGCATGACAGTAACTGCATGCTATAATTCCAGGAACAACCAGTTTGCTGGTATATAAAATTCCAGGAACAACTTATAATGAGGAGTTCAACAAGTTGATTTTGGCTGAGGACAAAAAAACTCCCTGAACTGAAGTTGTTGATTGCACCAAAAGCTGGATTTGATATTTATCTTTTAAAGGACTTTTTATTTTTTACTTTATATGATCAGCCACATCAAACATATTGTGTCCCCAGCAGCTGCTAATATCAGTCATTGTTGGTGTTCCAAAGTTTTCAAACCTATAGGATTATAGGATGTCTACTTCAGATTTTCTGTTCATAACATTAAAAATAAAGTAGAGGCCATGTATAAATAAAATCAATAGCCCTTTAAAATTTGAAGTTATTGCAAGAGTATTGCATTCCCAGGCAAATACAGGGGCGAAGTATACATTATTTTGGCTAGGAGTCTGAAGGATTTTTTTTAGTACATCTCCATCACTGCCCATGGCATGCAATAAGAAGTAAGATATGCTGACTGCAGTATATATTCCGGATCAGAAAATCAATCACTGGCTTTGAAACTGAACCATAACATTTAACCATCTTCCTACCCGATTGCCAAACAACACCAACAAATGTACTTATAGGCAGGTATTTTTATGATAGAAGATACCAAAGAATGTGAATAAACCTAACCTAATTTGTTGTACAGTTTGCTGCTGTTACTGTCCGATTCTACATTTAATAATTTCTAAATCTTTTACACATAGTTCACACTAAGGCAATGAGGTTGCAGAATGGTTACCACTTTCTTATGCCAATGAATCGGTGCCTCGCAGGAGACGCTAAAAGTAGTTTCTACCCACAGCAGCCCCATAGAGAATAAATTGGGGCAGCAGTACAAAAAAAACAACAAAAAAACTGCCGCCTACTTAGTGGTAAACCAGGGGTGGGGCACAAGTGACCTTGTAAAGTGCCAGCGGCGGGAGCTAGACGAAAATGCTTGATCCCACTGCAGATCTGAACCTGCCTTAAATAAATGCCCTGAAAAAGGAGAAATGTCTAAAAATCATACACACATTGCGTTTTTTTTCATCACCTAAATAAAAAGTGTGTGAACTATATGACCCTAAAAGGGCTAGTCATAATTAGGTACACCTACTGCTTGCATGTAAAAGAAATAAGTCTGTACTTAGCTGCATTGTGCTTGAAGTTCAGCTATAACCATTTACCTACTTAAAACCTAACACTGACTTCCCCAACTGACTTCAAACCACACTTCCAATTTACCTGCGAAGGATGTCATTTATCCAAGCCATTGTAAATTTAGTAGTACATTCAACATGTTGGAAATTGTTCAGCCTTCCAAGCTGCTTTATCGGGTTTAAAAGGGTAGAAAATGGCGGCATTTAAATCCACACAGCACAAACACCTAAATCCAATCGCCTTAGAATGTGATGCAGCAGATGTTAATTGTCCAAGATCGGGAGATGTAAAAATTTGGTAAACCATTCTGTTCTATTAACATAATCCCATCCTTGGTGTCAGGAAGTCTGCATAAGTGTTATACCTTACTATTACATGGATGAAGGTGGGAATTGTTGTCAAAATGCCTGTGTAGAGGTGTTAAAATTGCATACCATGAGTCTAGAAGTAACCCATAACAAATAAAGTGCCACATCCCCAAATTAAATTGAAAGCAGTTGTTTGAGGGGAACACAAACGGGACTTTTAAGGCCCATAGCAAAATTTTTATTTGTTAAAAACAGCTTTAATACAAGATATTGCACATTATGCCAATATAGGTGAAAGATGAACAATGTTAAAGGCCTTCATTGGAGTTTGGAAATACTTGTTCTTGACATAGATGGCCGCTTTTTTAATACCTCTTGCCTATTTTGTATAGAGGAAAATTGGTTTGCACTTCACGGTCTTGGAAAGAATGCCCCTTTCCTTCAGTTGTAGGAAAGCTGTTGAATCTTTGAAACTCACCTTTACTTTCGCAGAAGGTCGATCCCTCTGGAGGTTTTCCTGGAACAGGTCCTGGGTCGTCCTGGTCCCGTCTTGTTTTCCCTACATCCGCCAATGTCACCCAATATCGCATGGCGCAAGCAAGAGATCAGGTGACATAACGTGTGGTAGACTGCAAAAAAAACAAAAAACAGAGTGCCATGGGGTTAAAATGGCGAGATTGCCATTTTTACCCAATTGAATAAAAAGCTCATTGTGTGCATGCCAGAAATCCAGAGAGCTCGGAAGGATGCATGATGAAGGTATCTCAGGAGGCTCTGCAATTACAAAAAAAGGGATTTAACCCCCCCCTCAAAAAAGATAATATTTACCTTACATACCAGGGTTATCTACCCTTTTATGGAAGGTAAAAAATTTAGTTTAGGTCTCCTTTGATGCCCTCTATTAGTATGCACTGACTGCTGTGTGGCAAACATCACGCTCCCTTGTTCCTGGTCTACAGTCACTATACTAAGAATCTGACATAATAAATGAATCCATAGCTCGCGTTACAGTAATGACTGCAAAAGCAGGCCTGAAGCAAAAAGAAAAAAAATTACATACCAGGGTTATCTACCCTTTTATGGAAGGTAAAAATTTTAGTTTAGGTCTCCTTTGATGCCCTCTATTAGTATGCACTGACTGCTGTGTGGCAAACATCACGCTCCCCATCACGTTCCTGGTCTACAGTCACTATACTAAGAATCTGACATAATAAATGAATCCATAGCTCGCGTTACAGTAATGACTGCAAATGTGTGATTACTAAAAACACCCAATTCTTTTCTCTTAAAAGAGATGCTTTGTGACCTCTGCTAGTTATTATTAAAAAGGATTTATATAGCGCCAACATATTACGCAGTGCTGTACATTAAATATATTCATTAGAAACAAAGCACTTGATATAAATTAGCAGAAAATCCACTGCTGGACACTCTAAATAATTCTCCTTTCATGTAACATTCTAAATGCTAATGATGCTCTTCACGAGCTAAGTATTTACAGGAATAGGCATGGACGCTGTGTGACAACCGAAGCACTAATGAATCGGCATTCTAGGTCGGCCTCCCACCTACAATCCACTTGAGTTTAACCAAATGCATTTGTAGCAAATTCAGCCGGATCCGGTAGAGATGACCTAGATCTGTTACTTGGTTACACGTGGAATGATTGCTGTTATGATTAACAAGTAAAGTATATGGTAGAATCAAATAAATAAAAATAAAATTTTTGTATAGCCTGAAGCATTCCTAGAAATATTTGTAAGTCATGGACGTTTTAAATGTATTTTTCTCATAGATTCAGAATACTGAAGCACAAATGTACCCTAAGATTCAATGCCAATACATTCCAGTGCAGTGGCATAGTAAAAGATGATATTCTTATCGTTGATTTAATTTTGGGATTTTTCAACCAGGGCTTCATGAAATCCTAGGGTTCCTCTAGAGGTTCCTTGAGTAAATTTGAGTCTCTCAGGTCAGTTTAACCTACGGCAATGAGCTTTTTTGTTATCTGTAAAGGTGACATTCTTTCCAGTGGCCAGCAACATAGCAGGAATTCATCCCACCGACTACCACACTAATGTACTGTAAGCTGTGTATATAGTAATTATAGATGGGGTTCCCCAAGACCTGAAAATTATTTCAAGGATTCCCTCATGTCAACAAGTTTGAATAATTTTAAACAGCTATAGTTTAAGCCTGTACCCTGCCAGAATGTAACAAAACATCTGATGTTCTAAAACAGCAGTTCGACATGGTCTGCTGGGTGACCCCGCAAGTTTTCCAGGCAGTGAAGTTCAGAATCCATGTTCTCTGCCAATTAGAGAGTTCTGGCTCTGACCAGGGTTGGTCCAATTCAAAGAAAGCATTGTTGTCACACAGATTCCAATCATTTATTTTAGATGCTGGGGGAAACTAGGTAAAAGTTTAGCAAGATAAAAAAAATGACTAATATGACTGTACCTCATAAGTGACCCCACTGTCCGTGCCGGCATCCCAGGGGATGAGATCCTGAACCACTCTTTGGACCCAGCCACAGTCCTTTGTACAGAGATCCTCTGCAGAGAGTCCAACGTTCCAGTCTGGGCTTGGACCCAGCATGGCCAGAAAAGACATGAGATGACGGGTTCTATCCACGGAGAATTCTGCCGATGGCGCAGCTCTCCTGTGAACAAGAGTAGAAAGCCAGAATCAATATATGTTTCAAATTTTTTATTCTAAAAATATCGGTTTCTTTACCCATACATATATTTTTGTCCAAAGAGTCATAAGCAAATAAGCAAGAGGAAAAAAATTAATGAAAAATATAGTTATTTCTAATGAGGACACTCAAGGTTTCTGTTGGGGTGATGCCATACTAATACTGCTGGTGTTCAGTTGCGTCCAATCTCTACTTCACTCACCATCAAAACTGTTCAACTTCACCTTTAAATTTGGACCTTTGTACCTAACCTTGAAGCTGAACGCTGGAAAAAGCAAATATTGTCGTCGCACGAGAGGAGTATATTCTTGATTGAATCTTTGTGTCTTATGCATTCCTTCAAGATTTGTGCACTAAGCTAGTATGAAGGAATGTACTGAAATATGTTTTTTTGTGCCCGGAGTTCAGGTTTATTCTTACAACATTTTGAAAGCATAAAAAAACAGTTTTAGCTTATAATCTGCTGAGTGTGACCCATTGAGGTTGTCAGAATATATATATTCTAGTAAATATAGGCTCTGTCCTCTATAAGCCGAAGAAAATTGCACATCTATCACCTGAAATATCTCGTAATAAAACGTTTTGTTAAATATGATTATGGGAAGTTTCCAGTCCTGGTCAACATGCTAACTGAAAAGATCCCCTTTATTATACCCAATGGGTTAAGTGGAACCAACGTTAGAATATCCCTTAGGGATAAAAAGTAAAGAACACTCACTATCCATATCTCATGGCCAGTAAAATGGAGACCCGAGGAAGGACTATACGTAATGTAAAAAGTAGAAGCTAGCATATTGAGGCTAGAAAGTCTGACTGGTGGGCAATAGGTGTGGTAGGAGGGTTAGGAATATTCTGGGGATATTGTTTAACCTATACCTTTATTTTAACAAATTTGCAAAATATAAAACTGTATGTGAAGTCAAAACATTTGGAAAAGGAAAAGGTGGATTAGAGGGTTTTCTATTGCTGTCTTTTGCCAATTTTCTTTGGTCAAGAAATCCAAAATGGTGTGTTACAGCATTTCTGTACTTGACACATCTGGGGTGCTTACTCAGTACATGAAGCCCAGCTGCACTCATAGTATCTGATACCTTTCAGGGTGCAAGAGTGGTATTGATTACAGTAATGTTCACTTTGCTGGGAGAAAATGTTGGAGAAGGTGGCAGGGAAACTTTGCCAATGAAGTCAGCAAGAGTAGCAAGAAGCCATGGCTGACCCAACTAATACTTTTGGGCAAACTGACTCTCTACTAAATGATAATTGGGATGTTGGGAGTGTGGCACTAAATATCAATGTGCCCAGGTAAAAAACTTGGATAAATGGAAAAAAAAATGTTAAAAAATGTGAAGGCAAGCGGCAAAGCTTTAATTACACAGCAGGGAACAAATATTTATGAAGACCAAGAAATAAATTAAAAACAAGCTCACTGGAGTGCAATGAATCTAAAACACACTTATCTTTGTAGACAAGTGTAATGTAGGTTATTGTGGAACATTGCGTACTTGGAGAGGGTAGGCAAAGGTGACAGAAGCATCTTTCATCACTTGTCGGAATATATTTGTTATTAAACTCTAATTATTGCTAGAGTTGAAAGACTTCATGCGTGGCACTGATCCAAAAACATTAACTTTTATATAATTTATTGTATACAAATGGCTGAGTGTTCTGACTCATGGTACTTTAAAGTAAACCTGGACTGGCCTAAAAATGTAGTGGCTGCAAGTACCTGTGTTTGTATGGCGATCTATCCCTTACATAAGGCTTTCATTGGCAAAAATCATGATCAGTTCTAAAACAAGATCTAAACCCCTCCAATAAAGTCCACCCATATGATGGGAAAGCAAAGGATGTGACAATTTAATGGCAGCGGGTGGTCTTTGTGGCAGGAAGGGAACTGGAGAGTAGGTAATGCCCCATGTACAGCATGGGTCTTGGAACCAAAGGGACACCACATGGTTTAATTTGAAGACTTGCACAGGTACTTGTAGGCACAACAGGATACCAGAACTTCATTAATTCAGGAACTAATTTGGTATTATGGCAATTCTCAAGTTTAATAATCCTAAAAAATGCAGGATCTTCAGGTCAAAATAAAACAGCTAAGAAAAGGAAAGTAATGTATAAAGTATTGCTTCGTTTTAATACACTTTAAGGTCATCCTATTCATGTTTATTCACCTATGCTCCAGGGAGAATGGAGATCTTTTGAGTCTGGGGGACAAATGTACCCAATTGGCCCTTGTACCATGAAAAAAATGCAGTGGTCCCTTATTAATGGATGGGCTTGGGTTTAGGTGCATAGGTTTTGTCGGGACGCACCTTCACATCTAGCAGCTTCCTTTGCAGCTCTTAGCATTTATTCACATGACATCTCAGCCACAAAGAAAGTTGAGGATAGAAGACTTCCTGCTGCACCTTCAGGGTGGTCATCAACAAATCACAACTTTCATAGGAATGAACCATTACTCATGTAAAAGCAAAATAAATGCATTGCACCAAAGGGAATGCAGAGGTATGAAGGTAGCCACATGATGGTCACAAAGTCAAATTTTGATCGGTCACATAAAGAACATTTACCTAACATTGTGTTTTGTCTGCCTGATTAGACTTAATTTGAATAGGTATCCTAAGCCTGGCGCACACAAGGACATGTGATGAATGAGATCACAATTTAAATCAGATTAGATAATCTGTATACCTGATACATCTTGTGTACTTTCAACTCATATTTGCCAAAACGTCCAATCTATCGAAAACACTATCATGCCCCTTCAGATTCACCGCTGTCTAGATTTTTACTTCCAACTAAAATTGAACATCTGCTTGTATGTACAAGCCCTAAACTAGACCACCACACTACCCAACCATCAGTAAATTATTATATAATGAAAGATCAAAATCTGACTTTAGTGTCTATAGTGGTTTAACCAGCAATGGCAGTGAGAAAATCCCATACATTTGCATTGGTCACACAAGAATGTATTTTTCATCAGTTTCTCAGACAAGGATATTTCATTTTCAATTAAAATTTCATTTTAAAGTACATATAATTATTCAATATGTTTTATTTGAACTTTTCTTTTACCATGCTTTAAAAAATGTACAATTCTACCACCCACACTAAAAGCCTTAATAAAAATCAAAATTCTTTCTGCTTGTATAAATACTTTTCTTTCAATTCCATCTCGAAAAAATGATTTAAAAACCCACACATGGTTTGATTATTCCTAGAACCAATATATTGGAGGTGGAAACTTGAATAACAATTTTCCACTTTTTAGATATGTAAACTACAGGTTTTAAAGAGAAAATGGGCCTGTTTTATTAAAGTTCTCCAAGACTGGAGAATATAAATGGTGAGCCAGGGTGATCACACAAACCTGGAATAGATTTCTTAAAAACCATCTGCTTTTATATATTTTCAAATCTGGGCCAGATCCATTCCAGATTTGCTGCATCACCCAGGTTCTCCAATAATAATCTATATCAGTGTTTCTCAATCAAAGTTTTGTGCAACTTTCAAGCAATGAGCAGTTTATGACTCATGTCATTTTACAGATATTTTTGGCTATCTGTAAGGGTGTCTTTCTTCCCACTGGCCAGCAATATTAGAGGCATTCTTCTCATTGATCACCACACTAATGTACTGCAAGTGGAACTGTAGTTATACAAGGAGTTCCCTGAAGACGTGAAAGTTATTTCAAAGGGTCTCCCATGTTAAAAAGGTTGAGTAACACTGTTCTATATTCTCCTTTTACACTATTGCAATGTAGTAATGCACGTTGAGTGCATTGAAGTGAAATACATAATGAATGGCATTTCAACACACCAGCATTGAAGTGCACCAATGGGTAAGGTAATATCAGAAATAACAATCCATTTTTCATCTGCTCTGGTGCTTTGGCATCCCATTCCAATCAAAGAGCTCACCTAATGCAATGCACTTCAACATTATTCACTTTTATGCAACGCACCGAAGCAGACAGTTGTGGGTCCAACCTCAGTGAACTTTTTTCCAGTTTATTAACCTTTGCCAAAGGCTATGTAGAAGCTGTAGACCCTGGTGCTCTATTCACTAATGTGAATCTGGAACCCCCCAATTAATGTACAGTAATATATTGTAAATTACGTCATGATGGATAGAATTTTTTTTTGTCTTGCTAACTATCATACATAAAAGATGTAAAAACCTCTATGGAGCAATCATTGCAGCCAGCAGGTTTTACTTGGAGGGATATAAATGACTGAAAACCTACTAGTCAATTTTACATATTTCAAGAAGAAAAAACAAGAAGTTATGCTTTGTTTATTCACTAAGTACCTTGTATTAGTCACATTCATCTGAACTTGTTCTGAAATGTTGAAGATTTTGTGTTACTCATCCAAATTTTTAACCAGTTGAATGTTATGTGTGTAAGTGAGAACCTATGGACATTCATGAAAACCGACATCTGTATGTACCAGCAGCTGTTCATTAAACCCCTCGCTATAGCTTTGTAAAACAAGAAAATTAACATAAAATAAAGAATCAGGTTCTGTTGACTCATCAATGACTCATTCTTCACTGAACATGTCAGGTTTTACAAATGTAAACCTGGGTAGCACTGTATTGTACCAGTACTCAGCAAATTAGGTTCAGCAGTCAGCACTTGTTGGGACCAACATGGATTTACAATGCTGGAGACAATGGGCCTGATTTATGAAAGCTCTCCAAGGCTGGATAGGATACACTTTCATCAGGGAAGCTGGGTGATCCAGCAAACCTGGAATAGATTTCAAAGTCATTTTCTAGCAAAAGTTTTGAATCCTGGACAATATCCATTTCAGGTTTGCTGGATCACCCAGCTTCACTGATGAAAGTGTATCCTCTCCAGCCTTGGAGAACTTTAATAAATGAGGCCCAATGACCGAAATTGGATTTGTCTCTGGTAACATTAAAACTTTTAACAATTTATCAGAGAGATTGTGTGAGGTACCTTCGCTATGTTTGTTGTAACAAATACTAATTGCCTGGATGTAAAGCTAATTTTTTGGTGTCATTACCAACTGAAACCAGCATAAAGATAACTGCAGCACAAGTTGTGATACAAGTAGCTGAACACAAGAACTGTATACTCATCGTGGGTCAGTGATTCAGATCTTTAGAGCTTCAGATTTTATAAAAGATAGAAGATCATATCACCAATCAAAAAAGTTGTACTTTTTGGATCAAGCTCAGAAACAGCATCTTGCATATTCAGTATTTTAAATTTTCACCCAGTCCCCTGAATTATCAATGTGGCTCGGAGATAAATCACTCAAATAAAATAATTACATTAATGGAGTCTGTTTTTTTTCTGCTAAGTAAAGAAGACACAAGGAATTGTCTGGAGGTGTCCTAAAGCTGCATACGCAATAATTGTCGTTGGAAATGAACGATCCACAACAGATCATTCGATAATTGTTCGTAAACCAAAGTGCACAACGACTGGTCAACGACGACGAACGAGGAATCTCACCGGAAATGAACAACCGTTCTGTCAGATCTGATTGGGCGACGATCATTCGTAATCTATTGTGTGTACGGTCGTTCAGTGATCGTGGATTGTTCTGTGATACACTTTGTCCTGTACATGCCACTTTCTGCATCGTTTGAAAGATTTTCAAATGACTGTTCAAACGATATCTAGTGTGTACATTATTGATGGATTATATTTGCATATTTATATATATTTATTATATATATATCGTTAAAATATTTGGGAATAATCATTGATCATTCGTTTTAAAACGATAGATATTGCACGTGTGTAGCTAGCCTAAGGGCTGCATGATAAGTGCCAAAGGGCCACATGCAACTACCAGGCCTTGAGTTTAGACATCAGTTGTTCTCAGTTGTTTGACACCATCCAAACCAAAGGTAAAAAGTCAGGCCTGGAGCTGCACTTTACAGTTTCAACTTTACAAAGCATGTACGCATCCTTCAAATATGAGAACAGAACTGAATATGAGAACAGAACTGAACTCTGGCTAAAAAAGTAGCAAAACCCCCCAAAGTGACTTCTACTAGGCAGCAGCTTCTTGGATACATCCCTTTGCCCCAGCCAGTTTGTTCATTTTTTTCTCTTTCCACATGTGTCCTGATGTGGTCAAGTCTCTTCCAAGCAACATAAGCCACCTGGCAAACCCAACTTCAGTTTTTTCCCTACCTGAATCCTTCATCTGTGTACGTAGCCAACTACTAACTTATAACTAATGCCAAGGAAACTTGCAAAAAAAAATTGTTGAGCGAGGTGTAAAAAGTGGGTTAGGGTGAAAGGTGGGTTTGCCGAGTTAACCATTTGAAATTTGTAAGTGGTGGCAAAGAACAAAAGAAGGAATTGTCCAAGAAAAAAATAAATGTTGAATGAAAATATTTGCTATTGTTTTGAATATTGGAAAGATTCTTACTTACCATAGTTAAGAAAATGAATAGAGTTTTGTTTGTCTTCCAACCATAGGAAATAAAACAATTCCCTTAGCAAAAAAAAAATAATGATAAAAATGTGTTTAAAAAACATGAGGAGGATTCATGTACCAATTACAGCAAACACAAACTCTTTCTCCTTATTCTTTGCAACTGATCGATAATGCTGTACTCTACTCGTCTGTGATGAGGACATTGATAGCCATAGCCAATATAGACTATCCACTCCTAAACAATTACTTTTGCAAAACATACAAAACTCTCCAGTGCCCAGGCAATTAATTCAAGTCTAATCTACTTGCTGACTTGTTGGCCACTGAGACCATAAACCTGCCTTGAGGTGACAGATTAAAAATGCATGGGGTGGTCTGGGCAGCCGGTATGTCCCAGTTGGTTGTAAAGTGTTTATTCCTAAATAGTCCTTTATTGCAATAGGTTTGTTTCATCTGTTTAGCTTCCCGAGGGCATGGTTGTATAATGGCAATGGATTTTAAATTTCTATGGCATGAAGATGGATAAGATGGCCCTTTCTTCATAAATTGATTATATCCGATTACCTGCAATAATAGTTATAGGTCCAATAGGGGTGATGAACCTAAAACATAGAAGTAGAGTTTTTGGCTTGGGAAACTCAGGTGGGTAATCAAGAATAGCAAATAAATACGTAATTTACATTATAAACTCAGCACGGTGGCTTGGAGGTTATCAGTCTGAGCTTTGCATATTCTTGATTTCAGCCTGACTGTATTAAATTAATAAATAGAAAGGGTTCAACTGGGCTTGAAAAATGGATCCATCTGTAGATGCAGGACTATATACTTTATATATCACATACCGGACCAGTCTTGTATATGAATCCCATATGTGGCTCCATAAGAGTCGGTTTGCCTGGTTTTAAACATCCCAGCAGCACAGAAATCTTTCTCCCATTTAATATTATTCATCATACAATTAACTACTTTTTCTCTTCTCATAGTTCAGTAGGCTAGAGCAAATATTAGTACATTGGCATGAAAAAGCACTAAAATTAGTTCTCGGCCAGGACGCATACAGGACGAAATTGCAGGTTCTCTCTGTGTTTGTGTGGGTTTTCTCCGAGTACCGGTTAACACATTCCAAAAACATGCAGTTGGGTTATTGGCTTCCCCCCATGGCGTGACTATGGACCATGTCAAATCCACTTCATTGGGTCCAATAAGTGCCAGGTAAATACCCTAACATTTATATTCCCAAATGTAAGACACACAACCTAAATGCACAGTATGTGAAAAACAAAATGTTGATTGCCATAAACTTTCATAATTCGATCTTTGGTGTTGGAAAATCTCAATAGGTGTTTATGCCTTCATATTCATGGCTGCAAGTGTGAGTTGCTGTTAATCCACCGAAGAAGAGATGTCAAGGTGACATTATATGAAACACAGGTCGCCTTCTCTGACGTCTTTCCTTCTGATGTCCATTTTTGGCCCCCTTAGAACTATGGACATCAAGTTAGTTCCCGCATTGTATCCAACATAAACAACAAAGAATGGAACAGCAACCAATAAAAGTACTCTGATACCTTTGTTTGTTACCGATAATATCACTATACAGTGCACAGAACTTAGTGAGACATCTTAAAAAAGTTTAAACGTCCTTATAAGAGATAAGAGTCTGCATGTGTTCTCCATACAATGATCAAAACAGTTCATCCACTTCAACAGAATTAATTAAAAGGGATTCATCTTGGTTATAAGTGCTACTCCATCTGTCAGACACTTGATCTCTAGAAAGACAGGGAGTATGCTACAAGAATTTATATTCAGAGTGAAGACACTAGAGGCTTTCAATAAAGTTCCCACTTGAAGACATGAATCTTGGGCAACATATTAACAGCAGTAAACTGTTAAAGTCCTATTAAGAATTTATTAATATTCTAATCGTCATTCATTATCATTATTTTCTGCAGGCTGGCAGAGTGTAAATCGGTGCATACAAATAGCAGCAACGTTTTTACCGAGATGAAGAATCCATATGGTTAAGTATATAATTATGGTTTTAATATCCTACTAATTTTAGTGCTTTTTCATGCCAATGTACTGATATTTGCTCTAGTCTACTGAACTATAAGAAGAGAAAAAGTAGTCAACTGTACGATGGATATTATTAAATGGGAGAAAGTTTTCTGTACTGCTGGGATGTCTAAAACCAGAAGCCAGCACATTGACTCTTATGGGACCACATATGGGATTCTTATACAAGACTGGTCCGGTATGTGATATATAAAGTATATAGTCCTGCATCTACAGTTGCGTAAATTTTTTAAGCAAAGTTGAACCCTTTCAATTTATTACTATATTGCAATTGGGCTGCAAGCAAGAGTATGAAAACCTTGTGCTAGCAGTACATAAAAGTACTAGTGCTGTCAACAGTTTTTTTTCGTAACGTTTGCTGCAGTACTCTGCTAGTAACCTGTCAGCCACTTGATCGCTCGAATTGCAGCTCTAGTTCTTAAAGAACCAGTACCTGCAAATTTGACAACTACAGTACCACTTACTGATGCCCCCATTCATTTTCTATAGAGCTACTCTGGGGAGAAGTTACTTCTAGGATCTCCACCCCACAGTGGTTAACTGGCAAGAAATGCAGTAACCACACCACAACCTTGCCAGTTGCACATAGCCATAGGTGAACCTCAGACTGATCTAAAGGGAACAAATGAATGCAGCAACCTAAAAAGGAACATTTAGTAGAAAAAATGTTCATGCCAATTTTATTTCACTGCCATGTTCTCTGGTCCTTCCTTGGAACCGGAACCCAGCTTCATTTCTCTTACAAATATTGAGAAAGGGCAAAAAGTACACTGCATTGGGCATGAACAACAGGCATTGTACAGAATAAATACATTTATAAAAGAATAGGGAAAGAGTTTCTATAGTGGAAGAGATATGTAAAGTGTTCAGGGGTTTTCGTTTAATAGCAGTGTGTTTTTTTTTGCAAACAGGTTTAATACCACATTTAAGTTATAAATACATTCATTTATTACCCTTTTAAAGTTTACCAAGAGTTGGATCTTTACACCATTAAGGCTAACATTATTTTTTTAAAGTTATTCTTTAAATATTTATCCAGCACCACATGTTTTTTATCCACCTGCCTATATTCTTTGTGTGGCCCATGGCCCATGCAGCTGCTGCTGGACTCCCCTAGACTATGTTGAAATCCTTTCTGAATTCGGGGACAAATTCCATTACTATTGAGTGGCCATCTATTGTTAGCAAGACTTTTTTGGACAGGCCCAGAGAGGTTTCATTGGCAGCTTTTCAGTTCCCCATGGTCCACACAGCGTGGTTCAACCAAGATTGTATACAGCTGAGTATAAGGCATTTGGGCATAAGATGTTTTCAAGGAATAATTATGTGACTGTACAGTTATTTTATTAAATATATTAGTATGAAAAGAAACAAGTTTAAAAAAAGCCTTTAATTACTTTACCAGTTATTCAAGGTGAAATCCCATCACTTCTCCGTAGTAAGCAACTTCCAACTAAAGACCAGCATACTGTTCGCTTCTGTTTGTTTTATTTTAAAATATGCAAGCAATGGATTTCCTGCTTCTTTGCAATGAATAAAGTAAATGTTGAACATAATAAACTGCTGACTTGAAGGAGTCTTGAAAATATTTTCTAGCTCGTCTTGTCTCAGAAGTGCATTCTGCTTTTCTTGCTGATCCAGGGGGTAAAAATGTTCAATTTTCAACAACATCAAAAGTCAGTTTTTGCTTTGGATAAACCTGGACTGTCTGTTACTTGATAAGGGCAGTAACAGAAAACTTGGAACACAGATCAGTTGCCATGGAAATAAAGAAAAAATGTCTACCTATCAGTTTTTGAAGCAAAAAACATAGTGCTTGAAAATAAACAAGCCACTAGACCCTGCTCTTTCAGTGTTATATTGTAAGCAAAGGGTTTAACATTTACACAGAAAAAAAATGATATCATGTTTTTTGACAAACATTAAATGAAGTTTGATAACTCTCACAAGAATAAGTTTACCGAAGCTATGACAATGGACTTAGCAATAAAATGTACAGTCCAAACTATTTATAAAGAAGGAATCAAATAATCTATGGTGGAGAATCAATCACTTCCATTAAAACAAAGGGAATTGGAAAGTTCCTGACTAGGGAATCGTTGGTGAATTCACTATCTTTTACAAATTCTCCTTGATATTTGGGGTAACAAAGTATCTTTTGCCATTGGTTGTAATACAACATAATGCTTTCAAGCTCCCTTATGTGACCCATAGTCGGAGTCAGCCTATTTCGCATAGTTTTTGACTGCCAGGAGCATTGTGTGCATTTTATTAGAAAATTCAACAAGATTGCAAAGTGATATTAGACAGATTCAGGTAGACTTGCCACAAGGTAACGTTATCAGAAAGCATTGTGCAGCACTATAAAGCAAAAGAGCATATTTGTACCCTCTCGTACATTTATTATTGCTTTTGTGTGGCCAAGAGCTTCCAACTACAGGTTTTCCACCACCACCAGTGTGAAATTGCCCAAAGTCCTTTTTTTAAATTTGCAGCTGTTAACCACTCCCAGCAACCCCTGACATTATTATGTCGTCAACCACAGAGTTTGATAACCGTTTTGTTCTGCTATTAAGTGAGGTTGAGTGTGGCTGAGAGGTGGTTGTTACCCCAGAGTAGGAAATAAAATTGAATGGCCAGAAGCAACTTTCAGAAACTGCCCCACAATCCGCCACAACCATAAGCAAAGGACTGCACAAGATGGTTTCCAAGTACTCCAGATGAATGGGAGTGGTTGAGCCTGCAGTAGAACACTATGGTCAGTCCACATCTGAAATGGCACTATGGATTCTTTACTACAGGTAGTCCCCGGGTTACATACAAGATTAGGACTGTAGGTTTGTTCTTAATTTGAACATATTATTAGGCAGCGTGATGTCAGTTACTGTATAAAATCCTCACTGTAAGCTCATCACAAACAGAGCAAAAAAAAAATCTTTATGGAGCCTAGACATTCATTAACTTCTGGAGCAAGCTGCGCATTTATATGCAAATAGAAACAACTGCAGAGTTTGTCTTGGTCATTAAAGATTTACAAGAGGCTGCAGAAAGAGCCCCCCCGCCTCTAAGATCACCCACAACCTCAGCTGTGTTTAGCAAAAGATTTTTTTCTGCAAGTCATGCAAACTGCCCCCTCCATCCTTCAAGCCTCCGTTCTGCAGAGGAGTGAGCAGGGAAGCCCTGTTTGTATCTAGGAAGTGTCTGTATGTCGGATGTTCTTAACCCGGGGATTACCTGTATATATTACATATTATTATATTACATGTTTTTTAGTCTAAATAATTTATGAGTCCACTTGAGGAAGCATGCAGTTTTTGTTTTGTGTGTTCAAATAATGTTCAATGTTGTGAGTGATCTATGCAACAGATTGATACCAGAAAAAGATATTGATATGACAGAATGAGCACAGGGATAAGCAACACAAGTGGGGATCTGAAGGATAAAACATATTAGGAAAAGCTGTAGAAACATATTACCTATTGTCTTAGAGGGAATTGGGGAATATTGAAATTTAAATACATTAAAAGTTTCAAAGGGCAAAATTTGTAACAAAGCTGAGATGAAACTAGAAGATAAAAAGTTCAAAATGAACCTTATAAAGTCTATTTTATACAAAGGGAGTAGCAAATGCTTAAAACAGACTTCCAGCAAAGGTAAGGAATCAAGCAATCACGATTAAGTAAATATAAACCCCATTGGTATAAACATAGGTCAATTCTCAGACACAAAGTTAAAAAATGACAGCAGACTTGATAAACCACTTGGCCTTTTTCTGCCATCACTTTTCTAAGCTTCTTTTAAATCTTTAGACCATGAGTTTTATAATATTTAGAGGTCTTATAAACAGCGTCTTTGTGTGTCTAATTTGTCTTCTTACCGTAGCTCAATTATCACACAGCATAGTCACGCATGATGCTTGTGCCTGCCCGTGACATTTTAATATCCATCATCCTCTTCTATGTGACTTCTAACCCTGAGATCATTTCCAGCTTTTGTTTTTTAAACAAAATTAAAACTTTTATGGCTATTGAATTGGCCGAAAGTCTACGAAGAACTGCCTTGTGCTTATCTACAGCCATAGAAAATCCAATTTTGTTTTAAGCTGCATCTTATGAAACTAAGGCTACAGTGTGATAGTAGACAAAATAAAGTATTGTACAGATGTTACATTTTTCCTATGATATCCAATCTAACACAGTGGTTCTAAGGTAATGGAGAAGATGCAACATTCCCCTAGCCTTCCCAATTCAGATGCAAATGCCTGAATAGGCAATTGCCATGCAAAACATATGGTAGCAGAGACCTTGGTTGGCCCTATTTAAATAATGAGCTATCTGGGTCTTTCTTTAAATTTTCTTCTAACTCACTTCTACAGAACCCAACTTTCTGAACACCAACCATTTACAAATAGCAACATAGAACAGCATAAACACAACCAGTACTTGAATTATCTGTCTATCAATGACTCGAATAAAGCTATAAAATACATTCCTATAATGAGAACATTGTATTTTTTTAAATAAGAATCATTTGTTCTTTTTAATTGTATGTTATCATCAATACACCTCCATGGTGTAGTTTATTGTTCTTATGCTATACTACTACAATGTATGCTAAGTGACCCACTGGTTGCTGGACCTCCAGGTTCCCATGATTGTTCTCCCGTAACTTTTCCAGTCTTGGGGAGTTTCGATAAATCAGACTCATTGAGCATGATATATGAAAGCTCTCCAAGGCTGGAAAGGATACACTTATCAATGGAAACATTTCAAGTGCTGGACAATGTTACAAGTCATTGTAATTTGTAAATGTTGGGGCTTGATCCTGCTCCTCCAACCATGCTGTCCTATTTGCTGGCATCCTATGGTAAATATAGCCCTGAGCCCCTAGTACTCAACACAATAAATTTTGCTTTCAGTAAAAACTACCCAAATAAAGGCTGTACTTTTATGTAGATCACCATTCTTCAGTTTCATTGTTATGTAAATCTGCAGCCAGGGTTTTCAAATGTTTTCTCATTCCTTTTTAAAACCTCACAATCTAGCAATGTATAGCCTACTTTTGAAAAAAATCAAAATAGCTTCACTCCTGCTGCGCTTCTCATCTCTTTAGGGCAATTTAGATTTATTTAATGAAATCACAATATTCAGAGAGTCACCACTAAACCAATATAAAAATAAAAGGGTTCCGGAATGAAAGAAAAGTCTTTTTTTGGCTTTCTACTGACACGTTCTAAGCACCAGGAGAGACATCAGAAAAGCACATACATCAGACTATAATCTGCAAGCAGCACACTCCTTTTGCCGGTATACACATCCTTTTTGTTTTTTGTGAAATACCAAGTTCTTTTTTTCTCCTTTTATCCCACAGTTGGTTTAATCTATACAAATAAAGATCCAAAAATACCTTATACACTTCTTTTCATTCTCATCCAGCTTCTCAGATGAATAGTCAAAGGCTTAATTGATTGAGCAAAACAACAATTTGCAATCTAATTTGTTCTTTCTTGATTAACATTTTTATCAATTGGTTCTGCAGATAGAACTATTCATTGAAAACCAAGGCTGTGCATTTTAAAACTAGGTCACTTTGGCACGTTAATGAATCGTCAGAGTGAAATGTTATTACTCCTAAATTAACAACCTTTGCACTTATTAATAATAAGATTTTTTTTTTAGCAGGACAAAAACAGCATAGAAAAAAGGCATGCAGAACAAATGGGCTTTTAATAGCATGTTCTATTTTAACTTTATATATTGTGAGCAAATAAAGAAGTAATGTTGTCTTACTTAGTAGCTATTCAACATGTTTTCCCTGTTTACCTTCAAGGGGATAGAAATAAAAGGAAAACAATCTTTTATATAAACTACTGGGGCTTCGGTTGCACCATTTTGGCAATTTTTGTCAACAAAAAAAACATACTTTAGAAATTCAGAAAAATGCCATACAAATTGAAGACAATAAATAAACATTAAAAAAAACGTGGACCAAAATGCTACATCCCAGAATATCAGAAATGTAATACCATTGTATAAGATAATGGACTGAATTTACAAAATGATCACATAATATATATAAAATTCCATGTGATTTTTTTAAAGCATATACAAATACAAATTACCATTATCAAAATCAAACAGGTTAGTGGAACTCAACAATTAACATAACAATAGATTGACAGTTTATTCTCTACCTAGACAAGGCGTTTTTGGATTTACCTCTTCAGGAGCAGAAACTTATATCCAGGGACACAATAATCAGACTACCAACTTATGATACAGCATTAAACTCCTTCATTACAAAACATTAACCCAGTCTACCAGGCTCGGCCAGAAAAAGCAGTCTAGGGTAAAGCAGCCATCAGTACCACATTAATGCACATTTAGAATCTATGTATGGTACCATAAGTCCAATTTAATCCCATCTGGTGGTGCTAAAAATCACACACCACTTTTAATTAGCTTCAAATGGTGCCAAGATAGAGCCAAAATTGTGCCATACCAAAGATTTTCTTTTTTAGCACCACCAGATGGTAATAAATAGGTCTTTTGGGACCATAAATAAATTCCAACTGTGCATCAATTTGGTTCTTTGACTGCATCTGTCTCCTGCTGGAGGGTGATGAGGTTTTGTAATGAAGGAGTTTGAATTTGCTGGTACTTGATTGTGTTCTCGCATAAACGTTAACACACCTAAAGAAGCATATTCAAGAACCTATCAAACGCGTAGGGTGTCAATCTGTATGTTGTATAGGTTTTTAATAAATAAAATATGTGATTTTATAAATTTCGATCCTACTTTGTTGTAAATTTCAGTAATTTGGATGCCTTCAATGTCCCGTTATATTTTGCAATGTTATTCAAATTTTAGACAAATTTGAAGCAGTTTCTGGTAAAATAGGAATTTTAAATAATTTTTTTTTTTAAAGATAATCGGGTAATCAAAATCTTGCATCCAAGCCAAAAAGATTTAGGGCGACATTAAATGAAGGTTTAATGGCAGTAAAATGTCAGACTAAACTAGGTTGGGAGTCATTATTACAAAATGCGGAAAGGTGAAGAGTCCAGTTCCACCAAAATATAATTGTGAATGTCTGAGAAAAGCACAAATTATCTAATTAGGAACAAAAAAGGGGTAAGAATAATGTCTATATTGGTTAGCTATTCTTCAGCATTTTACCTTTAAGCATTCAGTGAGATTTCTCCTGATACAGCAGAAACCTTCAACTCGTATCAAGAAATGACTTAAAGCAAAACTGAGTGGAGGAACCTTTTCCATATACCAAATAGGCTAATTAAATTATACCTTGGAAATTACTTTTTTTTACAATTCAGAACTTTTACTTACTAGAAGCTGGTCATTAAAAAAACAGAGTCATCCATTATTTAGAATCATTGGGGTTTATCTACTAAACGCATTTAGATTTTATTTGTTCTCTTAGAAAAGTGAAATTCTGTATCACCTTACCACAGCTTAGTCAATGTGGTGAAAATGAACTTTGTAAATACCCAATCTAATGCAAGGAAATATTTATAAAAAATTAATTAAATTATTTTGCTTGCACACAACTTAATGACTGAATGTTTGTAATCAGACATTTATTCATCAAGAAACTGTGCTATGTAAACTGCCTGAATTCCTAATACAACTCTACTGATCAGGGAAAGGTATGGAGGCAAAGAGATTCTTGTTTCCTGCATGCCTTGGAAATATTGAAGCCACGCAGGCTGGTGATGGCATCATTAAATAAAGGGACAGAATGAAGCACTGTTTGTATTTAAAAGGGCCACAATATATAACTCTTCATGCAGAAAAACAATTCATTGTGAAATTAAAGCCTATCTTCAGCCTTTTTTTTAGTTTTGATAAAGTGGGAAAAAGTTAAAGATTTATTACGTTAAATATTTGTCATCTTTTTGTTTTCCTTTGACCCTCTGGGGAGATCACTCCCTGTTACTGGGATTACTATAAAAAAATGGGGGTGCATGGTCTAAAAGGCACTGAAAATTTTTTAGTTCTTCTACTTCTAATTCTGGTGAAATAAGTTTTTTTTTATAGAGCTTATTAAACATATTTTTCATCACTTCCTTTCCCAATGAAATAAACATTTGACTGGGGTTGGTCATAAACCTTTTTATAGGGTCCTATGAGTCTAACAGTCATGCTCATGTGGATTTTAGCGGAGAAATTGAAAGTTGCATATGCTTTCAAAAGTGTGAAATACGCAAAAACAGCCAACCAAACAACAACTTCTCTTCTATTATGAAATAGTTTTTCTATTCAAACCCTAAAATAATAAATGGTGGTGTGGTGGTTGTATTTGTTTCCTTTTTTTCATTTCTATATATCACCAATTTAAATTGCACTTTATTTCTGTATTCTATGTCTTTGTATTTTAAAGTAAATTTTAGGTATAGGTACCTATCCTTGTTTCAGCTGGTAGGACTCCACCGAACTGCTACTATCACCCCATTGAACAATTTAGCTTAGTGTTAGTTATAGCAGTTGTTTATGCTCCCTGCTGCAGTTTTTCCTAATGGCTCATTCAGTCCTATTGCATTAATAAAGCTAAATATGTAATTTAGAATGATGGAAACTATATCTAGACAAAATGATATGGAACAATGATATGAACAATAGAGACCAATGGCTGGGAAGAGAATAAGCAGTTGTACCATTTAACTCCCAAGCAAAACTCCTTCAACTGTATGCAAAGTTCTCCTAATAATCAATCATCAAATCAATCACTAAAACCTGTATAAAAAATACAATAAAAACAGAAAGGGGTGTACTCAATTTGCAGTAATAAAAACCATGTTTATTGTAAGTACAGAAAAGCCCTGTTTATCCTAATACTAAAATCTCAAACAATGTTATCAGTCTTGCATTTATATTTTTTTTGTGATCTTCATCACTTTCCTTCCAAAATAGGATGGGGAAGATGTCTGAAGTTCAAAGAGAACAGTAGAGCAGGTTAGGAGCCTTAGACATATAGTGAATGATAACTCCCCAGGACTGGAAACTTGTTCTTGGCGGAATCACCAGGTTAAAAAACAAGGTACAAGTCTAAGCAAAAACAAAAACAGCCGCCACATCCTTGGACCAGTAAGCTGCAAAATGCTCTTTTATTAAATTTATTTACAGTGTAAAAATAAACAGATTTACATTGTCAGCCAATAGCTATCCAAGCTTCAGAAACTGAAACAAAGCAGTTAATAAGCTTAATATGAGGTCTACAGAGCTCTGCCAATTAATAACATCATGAATCTTCATAACTGTTTCTAAATTAAAAAAGACTTTTTAATGTTTTATGATTTTGATGCGTGATATGCATTAGCAAAGGGTTCTCCAACAATTATCCAATCAACAACACCTTAAAGATTGTCAATTTCCAAGCTCTAAAGGAATCTACTTAATTTGGGGAGTTAGACAACTCACTCATCCGTAATTACTGCTAGCTATTTTTTCAGAATGGAAAACCATTCTAGCTCACCGAAATGATGCATTTAATTTACAAAACATTGACCCTAATATTAGGGTAAGGAAAAATAATATGACTTGTCAATTAGTAATCAAAATAGAAGACTTCATTTCAAGAATGAGTGTACACATCTGTGATTTCAGCTTTCAGCTTGGAAGGTGAAATTGGTTACTAGATTTTAACATTTTTTGATATATTGGTCTTTGACTGTTAAAAGAGAAAAAGGACACTCAAGCATATCTCTGGCGTCCTATTTACTCTGAATGAATAAGACTGAATTGGAAAACCAAAGCATCCTCATCTATCCCAAGAGATTTTGGGATGCTCCTTTTGCGCATGCCTGATCTAGGATATGTTCAGAAGGGGATTTGCCAGAGTTTTAAAAAATAGTGGCAAGCTCGTGCCTAGGCAGTGCAAGATCAGATGACGGAAAAAGAGGACTGAAGAAGAAGAACGACGCCCGCTGTCCCATCCTCATGGGAAAAAAGAAAGAATCGGAACCTACTGGAATCGGATAACAGAGTGATCGAAAGTTCTTCACAACAAAGGGAAATTATATTCTTTAAAAAGTTCTGGAATCATGGGAATCATGCAAGGCTGGTCTGATGTACTGTTTCAGAAGTTTTGACCTAACCAGCCCATTACAAAAGGGTGTGCGTAAAATCTTTGGACGTAGTCCGATATCTGGGAAAGAGGTTTCTAAAAATCTTGTATTTTATATAGCAGATACAGGATAGGGTTATTTTTTTCTTTTTTTTTTTTTAACAAAGCTACAATTCCACTTAAATGTATTATCATTCACACTTCTGAGGCTTTTGAGGACAGAATGAGGATTTCTCCGATGTACTGATAACAACAGTTACTCCGGAAAGGTTCTACAAGTGATTAGAATTATTAACGCTCCAGGAAGCAGGAAAATATCTTTCTTTTTATCTATTCCTACTATCTGTATGGTGAAAATTGAACAGAGAATATGAAGTATGCATGCCCTTAGCATTTCTCTACAGGGTGCCATTAGCTACTTTTTGAAGGTAAAGAGTTTGATATACAGCAGGTGAACGGTTTAAGATGGTAAAACAAGTATTTCAAGGTATAGCCATTCTGAAAAATGTCATGCAATTGATCAAAGACATTAAAAAAAAAATTCTATTGGGTGAAAAGAAGCGAGGAGCTCATTGTGGGGTGCATGACAAGGGGTGCAATAAATGTGGTGCCACACAAAAAAAAGAGATCCTTTTCTTGTGCTTGTTTGGACGGTAATTGACCCTCTGTAGTAACCCCATCATCTAATAAAGCAAAACTTTTTTATGCTTTCGTTTTGGCATCCCTGGTTGCTCCTCATTGACATACTAATGAAATTTTAAATAAAACTTTTTATGTTCATTACATACCCTATTTTAGACCCAATCATATCAGCAGGTCTTGTTCCTTCCTATGGTATGCAGACAGATCATAGCTTGAACTGAAATATCACACCACCCTGCCTTAGTACTGCCCCCACATCAGGACCCACAACTCTGATGCAAACATTGGACTGACGCGATGGGGTAAAGGGCTAAATCAGCAGTTTCCAATCTTTTTAATATGGGTGACTCTTTGAGGTCTTTAGGGATTTCCTACTATCCACAGCTCACAGTACATTAGTGTGGTGGTCGGTAGGAAGAATGCTTATTTAGCTCTCCAGTGGAAAGGCTGCGACCCTTACAAATAGCCAAAAAGAAAATTGGTGTCCGTTAAACTGACCTGAGACTCATGAACTGCTCATTGCTTAAGGAACCCCTGGAAACCTCTGGAGGACGTAACCGTGTTTGAGAAACACTGGGTTAAATGATACTAGATGTCCTTCAGATAGAGATGAACTTTATCTGACGTGCTTCAGATTTTAATGCATATAAACATCAGAAGCGCACATCTGATCTGGAACCCTTGGACTTTATAGAAGCGGAACCAAAGCTTTAACAAACAAAAAATTGTGAGCAGGCGGCTCTTGATTGCAGAGGGGTCATGCCATGCCTCTTCTACAAAGAAACCAATTTTTTCCCTGTTTGCAATTTTGTTGAATGTACATGTACAATGAACTAGGGATGTACAATCTCATCATACCTGGGTCAGGAGAAATGAAGAAATTTTATACTGGCCTGGCCTATCAAAGTGGTTGAATATCCCATACCTGAAAAAGGACCACATGATTAAGCAAAAAAAGGTGAATATAGTTCCGCTTTAAGTCCCCAGGTTCACTTTAGGACAGTATATTTTACACCATTTAGTTTTAAGTCCCATTACAAATGTAATTTCACACCTACATGAAACCTAAAACTCTTCTGTAGTTTTCTGTAACGATATTGTAATTGACAAATGATTCAGAATGATTCTGTTATACACTGGGCATTTTTCTCTGGCCAGACTACAATAGAGTAATTCCCAGCATTTCCAGGGCAATGCAACCCACACGGACGTTAGCAGTGAATTTGTCAGTGAAGAGCGGCTCTTGAGTTTATCACTTTACCTCTGGGACGCCGGCGATACAACACTTGTCAAGGCAGAAATTGGGAAGACTTTAGAATACAGAAGAAACATATGTCTTTTCACACTTACACATTCAAGGGCTGCCAGGCTGGCCATTGAGCTTTAGCTTTGATGACAGTTAACACTTCATCTCCCTAGAAAACAGCAAAAGAAATACCGTCAGCTAATGTATTATTAAAAAAATGCATATATAAGCCACAGATAACACAATACAATCAAACACATACATAGCACAAATGTCATAATCTCTATGTCAAATTCAAACAACTCCAGGCAGATGTCAAAGAATCTCATTAATGCAAAAAGTAATACAAATTTCGGATATATTTTTTGAAATGCAAGCGATGCATATAAGTAGGCATCGACTTGGTGTCAGCCTATTGCATTACTTGTACAGCAGATATAAGACTGGAGGAGAGAGATGCAGCACAAGGAGCCAGTTACTTGTGCTGCAGTCTAAGAAGCAAAAGAGCATAGTATTAGGAGGATTCAGTAGGCTCATATCACTTTTACTATCTACACAAAGGCTGGGGGAAAGCAAAAGACCCATAAGTCCTACTTAACTACACCAGACAAATATAAGGTTTTCTATCTGGGCAGAAGGGGCTGTGCTATGTGATGACAATATGTAAACCCCAAATTTGCATAAGTTAAAATACAAATACTTTGTAAGATAAGGAAGCTCCCATATATGTGGTTTGATCAACTTTAATGGGAACCAGTCACAACCTTCAACTTTGCTAAATATTTTTATGCAATCTTTGCAAGTATCACAAGGGGCCTCCAAGCACTTCTATCATCCGTTTCTCCTCCACCATTCACTTGGGATACCTCCAGACTCTGATTTACTTTGTTACAATAGCTTTAATTTATTCTCCTTCTCGAAGCTCTGCTTCACCTTTCACCATCTCACCGTACCACGAGAGCAACATTGTCAGCTGAGATTGTTATTAGAGAACACATTGGTGGCCATTAAAAGAGAACCAGCTATAAACCACAATTGTGCCACCTTGACATATTGTGTGTTTTAAATTCCTCTATAAAAATTATATATTATG
Organism: Pyxicephalus adspersus; assembly: GCF_032062135.1. NCBI lineage: Eukaryota > Metazoa > Chordata > Amphibia > Anura > Pyxicephalidae > Pyxicephalus > Pyxicephalus adspersus. Next base: position 51,246,179 of record NC_092866.1, on the reverse strand, counting down.
AGTAATTAGCATTTGTTTCCAAAGATAGTCTTGAAACGAAGTATTATACGGCATTCTAAACCCAAGCGTGAGTCTTGTTCTTGCTTAGTTTCATATGACCTTTTTTAAACCGATAGCCCTACGGAGAAGCTAATTGCAGCTTTACTTCATACAAAACTGCAATTAAAGTCTAATGCCTTTTTCAGCCAGGAAATGTTACAAGTTCTGTGTCTGCATACAGTTTTGGTTGTAGTTGACCTGACATTTAGGGCAAATCTGCAATATAAATTTCACTCAATCTTTTATACGTTCGAAAAAAATCTAAGATTGAAACCGGTATAAAAATACCAGAGACACAAATAGAAAAGAGCATATAAATATACTCAGAATCCAAAAAAAATAAAAAAAACCTGTACAGAAATGTCTGAAGTGCTCATCTATCCACGACGTTGTATATCCAGTAGTAGTTATTTACATTTAATTGTACTTGATCTTGTAATGTTAAAGACATTTCTCAGCCTTCCAAGCCAATAAAGCAGCTTGAAAAGCTTCAAAAGGTCATCAGCAGAACAAGTCTAGTTGAATGTGACTAACTACCTGTATAAAAAATATATTGCACCTCACATCCTTGGACCTCACAAATTAGTGACAGATTGGCCGACATCCCCATACCATTTTCAAAAATGTTGAACTAAAGGTAGATATAAAAGGCACCGGACACAGTGAAGTTGCTGACTTCATTAATGTTCTACTTCTCCCTTTACCACCCAGTCACATGTTTGGGGCAGAAAGACCTACATTTCTAGTTAAATGCACCTGATTGAAGTGTAGTGTTGCCAAGCTTTGTAAATCTCAGAACTAAATGGACAAAAAAATTATTCTGAAATAGCTTCTTTATGTGTATTTAGCCATTTGCCTGGAGCTCTTCAAGGCTTCGAATGCTGACATTAATGTGACCTGAGTTGATCACTTATTAAAAAGAAACTAAAGTTACACTAATTAAAATGTTGGATCATGCAATAAGGCAATGTCCCTTCTGCAAAAAGAATTCATACCTGCTTGATTGCTCTGTATAATTGTCAAAAAAAGTTTAAGCTTTAGTTGCCAGGATTCCCCAGAGGTTGTTACAACTGAATAAACGTACATGAGTTACATGATCCCGGCTTGGCCAATTTAAATGGCACATGATCACAAAGAGGAAGAAAAGGAGGATGATGGTGGCATCATGCAAAGAAACAGGGACAGATGAGTATACCTGGGTTTCATTCTGCTTTAAACAGATGCTTCCTTCTATGTTTAGTGGACTTAAGTTTACCCTTATGAGTCCACCATTGGGTTGCACATTGGATTTATCAATTTACATATAATCTACTTCTAATGTTCCTTCACAATCCTGACTCTCTTACACCCTTCATGGTGATTTCTTTGTATTCTTAATAAAGCCAAGTCCATAAAGCATTCTTGCTCAGAGACATTGGTCATTGAGCCCAATTGTATTGTTAGGAAAATTGTTTCAGGCTGGACTGGTGACTTGCTGTAAAGTCCATAAGACCTGAGCTCTCCGGTTTCCAACCATTAGGGTGTACTTACAACACTTCCAAACTGCGGTCTTAAAAAAGCCCAACAACTCAACAATTGTGACAATACTCAACCTATCCTCCTGATACCGATAGGGATCCCCTAAGTCTGTTAAATTTGCTTAAGTGTAGAAACTAAATACTTGTTGTATGTTTTTGGCCATGTAAAAAGTAGATGAAGTTTTAACCAAATTACCCTTACCTAAATGAACACTCCCACCCCAGCTGTGGAATTTCAGCAGTATTTACACTGGCAATGAAGGCCAAATAGACATTGCAAGTTTTATTTTTTAGTTCTAATTAGAATAGACCATAAAATGTATTGTTTTTTTAGTTCTAGTTTTGAGACCCTTCTTAACATATTTGTATTCATATGACAAGGTTATTATCCTCACAGGGATCAACACACCATTAGCACTACATTGGATTTCACAGAGATAAAAATGATTCAGTATTATGGTTTTCTAAGCACAACCAAAGCATTAAATGGAAAATGTAGTCAGATTTCCCCATTTCAAACAATTATGTGAGGTTTTATGTATCTAAATGACCAATCCCATGCTGTTTTCACATAACAATGAAATCTTTTTTAATGAATATTGCACTAAATTTAATTCCTTTCATGTAGTTGCTTAGAATACAGTAGCTGTAGTCTAATTCGGTTTTTCTTTGATGGAATTTGTCATTACATTTTCAAACTTTTGTAGTTTAAGAACATAATGGTACTTTCATTTACTTTTTATTAGTGGTTTGGAATATGTGACCCCCCTTTTTATCACTGCTCTTATTTAAAAAAATGAAGTTCTATATTTATTTCTCAGTGGGGTTTGACAACCAACATTTTTTTATACCCTATAATTCATGTTTTAGTTAAAGTTTTAGTTATCTGTCTGGTTTAGTTATCTGTCTGGTTTTTGTCGTGCTAATAAATGGTTCCCCACCGGAGTCTACATCAAAGCCTATATACTATTTATATTATGTTACTAACTATGATATATCGAAATTATTTAATAATAAATTGATATTTGTGTAAAGAACAAGAGCGTCAGAACAATATGTTTATTATATACGCTTTAATTTTTTCATAAGTACATGAACAGCCAACACAATTTAGGGATAAACATTCCCTTCATCAGGGCTATGGTAGACAAGTAGAAGAAGCATAAAATCAAAATATAAGAACAAAGTTTACAAACTAGAAGGAAAAATAAGATGAATCTAACTAGGAAGGGACAAACTACTCTGGTGGAGTCTAGGGTGATTTAAGGAATTGGACTTTTTAATAATCCGATGGTTAACTCTCTGAGCAATCACTTTGCTGCCTTCTTTTTTTCTACAAGACTGTATTCCCTTGTACACAGTTGTACACCATTATCACACCCCCAAGTCATGTAGTTTTTATGTTTTTGCGTATTTATATTGTAGTCCTCAAAGCCACATGAAATTGCCTTGCTATACAGTAATTTTCTATTTCAAACTTTAACATTTCTACATACTGCTTTCTGAAAAAGCTAACACAATTCTGTCACAAAGCTGTAAAGTTTTTCCTCATTTTCCTTTTTTTACTTATACTGGTGCAGATGAACACATACATCTTTATAGTGGGTTTTATCTCCCAATACATCCTTGTTGATTTACAGGTCATTTAGTCTTGCTTACAATTCCTAACAAAACTTTACATATATGGTCTGGGGTCATGTTTCCATGATAAAAGTGATGAGCATGAGCTCATGACTGAGCATAGAACTTTGGTCATTCTAACTCATAGTTGCTGCAGCCTAACACAATGACTAATGGATGGTGACAAGGAGAAATACATGATACAGATTAAGGTAGAACTACATCTAACATTTTTTCAAAGCTAAACCTATATATATTATATATATATATATATATATATATATATATATATATATAAATTTAAACACCAATTGTTTAAATGTATCTAGTTCAAGTATCCAAATCTTAGGTGGTATTCACCTTGACATTTCCTGCATGGTAGAAGTAGGAGGGAGATGGGCAACACCAGGATCTAACAAGGTGTGCTACATGGAAATATATTGACAAAGAACTTGCTGATAATAGGAAATAGACTACTGATGCTCTTTTACTGTTTATTCAAAGGTGCAGCAGGTGATCAGGTTGTATAAATGAATATTCTTGACTTTCATTTAAACTTTACATTTGGGTTAAATTGGCAATCATTGGGACCTTCGGTCATGCCACCTTTGGGCAGAATTACTCTTCCCAGTAACACCTAGCTGTGATTAAAACTTCCAATTTTCTTTTTCCAAAGCCCATTGTGTATTTATTCCTTTGAAAAACACAACAAAGCCTGGAGGCAGAGCTATAGGCTTCCGAATACATTCACCATAGGAATGTAAAACAGGACCTTCAGCTTCTTTACAGCAGGAAGTGAGATATTCCAGTTGGGACATGGACAGCATAAGAACTTGTTACAGAATAAAGGTGTAAGTGGGTGTAGATTCAGTTTTATCCCTTTATCGGTTCTGTGGATTTTTTCTAATGTGATGAAACTAAAGTTACCCTTAATCATACTCCTTTTCATATTCAATAACTTCTAAAAGCCAAGGAAGAGATTGCCATTTTAAGCAATATTGTTACTCGCCAAAGAGATAAATCAGAATTTCTCAGTAGTTCCTGATCAGCTAATTACTTCTTCTATCAAAATTACAGATGCAGCTTCCTAATCAACACCTTGGATATTTCAAAGAAACTTCTTTATCTTAAAACTTTATGCCATTTAGGATTCACAAGCAAAGAAAACCATTAAAATCAAAGTTAAATTAAATTATCAAAGCCTGTCAGCCACAAAGGCAACATGTAAAAACCAACATTTAAAAAGTATTTGAACAAAAATCAATTTCTAATTAGACATTTCTAAAGGTTTTATTGAGAACCCCTAGAATATTAGTGGTAATATTTCAAGCTCTATGGGTCTCCAAAGAAAAGAAAAAAAAAATCTTAAATGTGTGTAAGCCAAGTTTTGTTTAGATAGAGAAATGGGAAGAGTTGAACATGCAATTGGGTTATTTTTGGTGTTCTTTAATATAGTAAAAATATAGAGTAATAATATTGCTTTTTTTATTTAAAAACTTTTTAAAATTTACATACTGGTCTATACTTATGATAATTAGGAATCTGTCCCTTAAAAATTCCACCTTTGCTGCTTTTTTTTATCATTTTTACCTTTCATTCCTGTTTTTAGGATGATAATGAGAGGACAATTCACCAAAACATTTGTTCCTATTGCAAAGTTTCCCCTCGTGACAGCCCTAAATGTCAAGACTTCAATTTCTATATTGGGGACATGGTCACCAATTAGATGGTTCCCATAATCAAAGGTTACCTAATTGTATTCCAAGGACAGGAATTTTAGGCTTTCTAAGACAATGATTTATTTTGAAGTCCTCCAAGACTGGAGAAGATAGACTATCATGGGAGAACCTGGTTGATGCAACAAACCTGGAACAGATCCGGTATAGAACCTAAAAAAAATTTGCTATTACTTGCTAAATGTTTTAAGATACGCATTCCAGATTTACTGCATCAGCCATGTTCTTCCATGATCATCTATCTTCCCCAATCTTAGAGAGCTTTAATAAATCAGGCCCAATGTCTTTGGTGTAGGGGATTTGCTCCTTCGGTTTCAGAATCTCTGAATCATGAATTACTATTGAAATACTATTTGTATATGCAAACTCACCTGTCTGCATTGCAGTGCGGCCATCTTTCATCTATATTTCTGCTTTAGGATGATCTTAGGCAATTTTAATTGGCCAATTCGGGATGACCCAATCATAAGATATCTTGATACATGAAAGAGAAGTCTGGAATTCCAGGACTCCCTGACAATTAAAGCTGAAGCTTTGAATGTGCAAAAACCTGGTGTGATCAGGCGAAGTCACATTATTGCAGAAGGGACACCCCCATACAAAGTCAACTTAAGTTCCAATTTACCAAAACTTGAAGGAGACAAGGGACCTAATACTCTATATGGATTTATTAGAGGCAGGAGATGGATTAAATGTTGTGGTTTCAGATATGAGAAGATTTAAGGGTCGGGAGTTGACTTTTAGGGATGCCTTAAATGCTAGAGACACGTTAAGATCTTTAGCTTTTTATCCTGCCCACAATGCCAAAAGCACCATGCCAAGAACTGCAAGCGTTGGCTCCTGGTGCCAAAAACAAATGTATTATGATGGATTTGAGGTTTTGGGGTGACAATATTGAATTTGGCATAGTGTTTAAAAAAACAGTGGTAAGATGTTATTTACTTTTAAGAAGGCACTTTGCCAAGTGATCAATTTAAATATCTAGCACAAAGTAGGCCATTTTGGCAAGCCATAGCGACCCTTCATGCATTTCTAAACAGATTAAGGCTGTTTCTAATATCACAGATTTTCCCAGATGGCAAAATAAACAGAGCAGCGTCTCTCCGCCAAGCCAAAAAAACCTTAAGCAACTATAAAATAAACATTACGAGAAGCACAAGGGATAAAACAAACCTTGGACCATGTGAAAACGTTTTAACGTGTCAAAGCACTAATTTGTCTGCGAGTCCTGTGCAAAGCCAAGGGCTGCCTTTCAGGTTAATTCTTTAATCCAATCATTGTACAACATCAGCAGGCTTTTCTGATGTATTAAAGGGAAACCATTGTGTATTTTAATAAGCTTTTCATTTTGTGTTGTAAATGTGGCAGTCATATTAAAAAAATAACATCTTTTTCACATTTACATGCTTACCTTGAATATAATTTAATTATCAAATTCACAAAGGGATTGGCACCCACTAGATAGGGGCACCTTTCTTTGTCTCACAGAGTGTAATCATTATACTTTTTTTATAACTTGGGTTGGATTCGTATATTTTAAGCTTTTAATGATTCCCACACTTCATTTTCTGGATTTTTCAAATAAAAAATATCAAAATAAAGCTGCCAGCAGGTATAAAGTGCAGCCACCTGTAAAAGCTTTAAATGTTTTTTGCACTCCTAAATGTAGGTTCATTACGAACTGGCTACATAACTTGAACCACCTATTCTCACAGTGCAGAAATTCCCATTGACCAATAAGGAAAACCATGATATAAATTGGCAGATGGGAATGGGCAAGCTTAGTCAGAATGGACTGACATTTGGGTACACAAGGAGCAGTATTTGCAAGTACCTTAACGTACCTACACATTTATCTATGATTTATGGGACATTCAGGTGCAACATAGGCCAGGACCGCAAGGACTAGCCTATTAGCTCCAGGAAAGATATAAGCCAGCATTTTGTTTCTTCAATGACTAAAACATGTGTGAGGATCATGGCAAGGCTGAGGTTGGTAAAGCAGGGGACATTATTTGTATGAGGTGATCTTAGCAATGGGGGGTTGGTTTCGGTGCCGAAGGTTGTGCACCTAGAGACTTCAGTAATCGACCTCTAGTCTGGGACACTGACCCCGTCTATACTTTTTAAATCAAAATTCTGGGAGAATAATGCAACCAGGTCCAAGCAACCATGATTTAGACTTGGTGATAATATTGTGCTGTTTAATTTCATCCTTGCTGAAAAGGAAGCTGTATTGTAGGACATGCACTGCAAGAATCCCCTTGCTTCTGCTATCTTCTTTCTGGAAATCTCCACCTCTCCTGCCGTTTTGTAATCAGGATCCTACTTTGTCATAAGGAATGCAGCCCTGACATAAGAAAAAGCCCAGATCTTCTAGCAACATAGCAAACTCAGCACAGAATCCGAGTGATAAAAAAGGTACATTGGTAATGGAGAAAAGCTCAGCTACATGAAGACCACAGGAAATAGCCATTACCAGTTTTGTCTTCTTTTTGTGTTTTTTGGGCACAGCTCCCACCATGCAGCGCTATGTTCCAGGTTCAAATCTCAGCCAGGACACGATCTGCATGGAGTTTGCAGGTTCTCCCCGTGTTTGCATGGGTTACCTTTGGGTACCCAGTTTCCTCCCACATTCCAAAAACAAGCAGTTAGGTTATTTGGCTTCCCCCAAAAAATTTACCTTAGACTGTATTAAAGACATATGTCTATGGTAGGGACATTAGATTGTGAGCCCCTTTGAGGGACAGCTAGTTACATGACTATGGACTTTGTACAGCGCTGCGTAATATGTTGATGCTATATAAATGCTGTGTATTATTAATAATGTGTTTCTGCAGCACTTCATATCATTGTAATAATCCCTGTCTCTAGACCATTTCCTACATATTAGGAAAGCACCTGCAACAGCAAACATCCCAAACACCACTGCCAACTTTTGTTTTCAGTTCCCTAGTGGTAGATGACATCCAGCTGCACAAGTGGGAGAAAATATTTCAAGTGCAGAAACATACTTGTGTAATGCTCTGTATTTCTTATATTAGAAACGTTTGCAGTAACAACTATCGTAATTAGAACATAAACCAAAAAGTTAGCTAAGGGACATTTCCACAAAATATTAGGAATATTCTTCTTTTGGAACCAAATTAGATTCTTGGGATGATGTTTGGGTCAATATTTCAATTGAAACTAATAAAAACAGCAACAATAGTCTGTGCGCCTTTTTGTGCAAGTAACAACCCCCCCTTTTATATGTAGGGTTTTCAAAAAAAATTGCAGACTTCAATGCTTCCCCTATCTATCTATATAAAAGGTGGTTAAAAAATGTCGATAACTTTTCTCAAATCAGTAAAAATACTCTTTTTAAAACTTTTATTTGCTTTACGAACAAGCCCCTAGGCTAAGCAAAATTTCGAAAGAAAGTTATGAAGATATTGCCTAGTCCAACACAGTTTCCCATGTGATGCATTTGAGACCTTTTATTACTCCATTTCCCTTGTGTGATCTTGCAATAGCCTTTAGCTACTGACCCCATGCACCTATTCTGCAAATGATCTTTCCTTCCCTAACCTACACTAAAATAATAAACACCAATTAGGCAGACTGTACTTCAACTTGCCTTTTGGTTTATTTAACAAAGCATCTTTTTATAATGATCTACATCCAAAACCTCCCCCTCCGGAGAGCATTACTCAGAAGCTTGCGCGCACACACTTGCATGACCTCGCCGCAGCAGAATTTTCTCTTCTTTTCCTTGTGGTCTCACACGACCGGAAACCAAGTTCTCTTCCTCTGCTCAATACACACCTTTTCAAACATACTTTTATTTTGTTCCCCTGGTGTTGCACAGGCAAAGGCTAAAGCAGCTTAGAAGCATCACAGAAAACAGGAGGATACTATTTTAAGGCTGCCAGTACGTCTCTTCCTTTAACACAAAAACCACCCATGACTTAAACAGTCTAATAAGGCTAAAAGAAAAATTCTGGTCTTTCAAAATTCTGCTTTTTTAAACCACACATTTATCAAATGTGTACATGGTACTTTCAAAGAATTGGTACATTGTCTAAACAAGCAAAAAATCCAGACATACGCAAAGGTACACCCTCTAAATTTCTTTCAAAAATGCTCCAAGATCCTAAAGCTGGGGTATTCCAATGTGCAATATCACACACTCATCTTCAAGAGGTCAAGAAATTACCCCCACAGCCCTACTAATAACCATTAAGAATGTACATCATAAAAAGACCTGATGTACTACTATGCAAATCCCAACCCTTTGTAAAGAGGTCCATAGCCTGCTAACCCCATTTCCCTATTGGCCCCCTCACAGTGATGAGTGATCATGCTGGGTAATAGAATCTCCTACTTTTTTCTCAAATGAATTCTTACTGATTTATTATTTTTTTTAAATTAGACTGCTGAGAGGGCAATGTTTCCAACATATTGGGCCTGACTCATGACGATGATTGATTGGAGAAAATAGACTTTCGTGGAAGAACCTGGGTGACCCAGCAAACTTGGAATAGATTTTATAAAAATCATAAGCTATTAGTTGGCAAATGTTTTTAATCCTGGACCAGAGCCATTCCAGAATTGGTGTATCAGCCAGGTTCTCCCATAACAGTCCATCTTCTCTAGTCTCCGAGACCTTTAGTAAATTAGGCCCAATGGCTAGCACCATATTTAACGTGTTTCTGCATCTTTTACTAAATGTTAGACTACACACACATCTTACTCTCATACATGGATGGTTTATATCAAATAGTTTCTTCAGCACAATATACAGGTGTCACTGTCTATATCCGAGTCAATCTCATATGCCAACCAACCTGAAAACTACGATCCGGTCATGTTAGATGAAGGTAACGAGATATGTAGCTCGTACATGTCTATAATGGGGTTATTGACAAAATTAAATACAACTATTTTAGATAAAAATTTTATAATGTTGATCCCGTTTTACAGTCTTTACATTGCATGGGACAAAAATTTGCTAAAAACAAAAATTATCTATTCCTAGGTCTGCAGCTATACCATTCTGATACCAAATGGATTTGTCATACCAATGGATACCAAATCCCAAATTTCAGTACTAAAGCTTCTACTGATTATTTGGTAACAGATTTATTATTAAATGTTAAGTGTACATAACCTTTTTTAAGCAGTTACTATTAAAGTGAATATACTTTTTTCTAAACCTTATTGAAGCTGATTTAGTTAGAAAATTAGAACGTGTTATGTAGGGATAAGGGTTCTGTTAGTTGATATCGGCTTACTTGCTGTTGCTTGGGAAAAGGCACAAAGGCTGGTGGAAAGAAATGCTTATGAGTATGTTTATACTTTCTGAAGACACAAAGCAGAAAACTGCAGTGTCAGTATTTACCGGTACTTTATTTATTTTTTTCCAATCATAATTTAAAGGTGCTTTAAAGTCAGGAGATATACGCATCTAACACTCAAATGGAAGCCAGTTCATGAATTGTTCAAAATAATTATCTTTGAGAACAGACATACTGCCTATGCACAGTGTACAATTGGTTCTTTGTACTGATCTATTGGTAAGCAATGGGGATGCCTTGCACATGTTCAGTATTCCATCTTATTGGCTACAATGTCATTTTGGTATCCTTGCTGTCTAAAAGAGGGGGGAATGGACCCAGCGTCTATTTATTATTACGTGTGGGTTGATGGGTTATAAATTCTGTTGACTTGACAAAGGAGAGCGTTCTTTCCCCAAAAGCCTGTAATTTTACCCCATTATTAACTTATGTTTATATAACCCAGCCATATTATGCAGCTCATTACATAGTCCATAGTCATGTAAATGTCCCTCAGAGGGGCTCACATTCTAATTTCCCTAGCATAGTCATTAAAGTGGAACTTTTGAAGTTTAACGGTACAAAAAATACAAAAATTTGCGATGAAAGAGTGCAGAAAGGAACAGTCTACTGCAAGAAGCAGTCGAAACCTGTCAAAATTCCTTGAGACGAATGCACAGTGTTAGTTGCCGGTATATCCAGTACACTTTGGCTTCACCTTCAGGTGCTGAATGAACTCCTGTGTGTCTGTGCAGAAGTAATGTCATCTCAGAATGACCAATCAAGATGGACAAATATCGAAATTAGGAAGAGAAGACAAGTAATAACTGCAACAGAACATGCACAGGTTTCATTTACAGAATTTACTTCTATTTTAACACCGTCTAAAGCCAATTTGCCTAACTAAAGTCTTTTAGTATGTGAAAAAAAGCCCACACAAACACAGGGAAAACATACAAATGCTTTACAGATAGTGTCCTGGCTTAGAATGGAACCTGCAACCCTAGTGCTGCAAAGGTGAACATGCTAGCCAGTGAACCAACCATTGGGTAATATAAATTTTCATATTTAAACTAAAATATGATAAGATCAAAAGTGACACCAAAGAAAATTCAGCAGTTGACTAATCATAATAAACCTTTTTTGGGTTCTGATCAGTTATGGATAGATTGGTTATCTTGGTAACAATTGATCAGAAATCACTCATTGTATTAACAATCGAGTACATCGCATTACAATTGCCATCACTTTCTTTCTGGGAAAATCAATTATAAGAGCAGAATCTTGCACATGTGTGTAGTATTTTAGGACTTCTGAGGCTACTATATAGATTGTATGGAAAATTGGACATGGATCTCCTTATGTGTACTGGACCTTACACAGTTGGTGGAAAGGAAAACTGATCTACGGCAAGGTGAATGGGTTATAAAACTATTTTTGGCGAGGGGAATTAGAAAAACACAGCTATGTTATTGCAACTAATACTCCATCATACAACGCATTTTCTGTATTTTCCCATTAACTAAACTTTAAAGAACACAAGTAACTGATCACAAACATTTCTTTTCCTTTTAAGCCATCCGTACAATTTTTCCCACAAGAGATCCACTCCGATAATTCTTAGGACTTTGCCCTATAAAATTAAGGATTTTGACTTCAAGGTCCCCAACATGCTTAAAACCACATTGCTAATCCAGCAAAACTTTTCTTTCCTAAATTGAGAAGTTTCTAATAAACCTCTTAAAGTTTGACCTTGAAGGTTTATGTCATGGAATCGTTAAACTACAGGCAGCTGTCATTGTATACCCTAGCTAGCCAGCTTGTTTATCAGTGAAAAACTCTCAAGGTTACTTAATAGACTCAGAAAGTTCAGTCACTTTACTGATATCCCATGGCAATAATAAAGCGTAATTGGAAATACTTAAGATAAAATATTAGTAAATTACGGAGGAGCTTGGCATGGCTGCCGCATCTATGCTTCTTTCCCGTCAGATAATTTGCATCATTTATTGTTTGCTGCAGTTTTTTTTTCTTAAAAAAAAAGGAAAATCATCAGCAAGCTATTATTAAGTAAGATAATTACACATTAGGCAACAAATATATCTGTTATGCACTACTACAGTAGCAAACCATCGTCAGATACTTTAATTAGTTTATAAGTTGTGGGAGATTGCAGAGTGCTGACACATTACAATAAGTGATAATCTGTTACAATTCATCAAATTCTTCTTGGCTCTGGGGTAGTTTGTGTGTTATTAAAGTTTTGTAACTTTTTAATTGCTTTCATTAATAAATGTATAAACAGGATGTTTTTGCAAATGATGACAATTCTAAGGCAACTGAAAACATAAAGTATTCTAATTGTTATTACTGCTACTGCCAGAACTTTAAGTTGCTGTATACGCATCACCGTGGTTTGATATACAAGATGAACTCCAACTATGGGTCTAGTAGACTTACAATCAGTTTTGGGCTCAACTAACTTTTCGTTTGTGCATGCAATACAGTTTTGATTGGTATTCACCAACGTGTCCCATCTATCCACAACTAAGAGGAAGAGGACATTGTTCTTTTATGATACATCGACTGCTGAAGTGCTTTTAGATCTGATTGTTTTATCTGATTAAATAAATCGGATTGGAAGTGAAAATCTGTCCATCTTTACTGGAACTTCAGTTCAGTCTTCAATAGCTGTACAGGCTCATCTCCTGCCCTAAAACTACTTACCTTGTTTCACTGCACACTATGAGAGGCAACAAGTCATTTACTGCCCAACCTTTTTCCTGGCAAGAGTACACACAGCATTACCTATCTCCTTCCTCTCAGCCCTATTATCCATGGACCACCCTTTTCATTACCTGGATTTCAATTTTTTTAATCATGACATTTAGAATGACACATGGGCATTACATTTGATTGTCACCACCACCTGCCAAGAGATTGCCCACTTCTCCAGAAAGACACCTTTCCATCATTCCAGCATTTTGCAAAACTCCGCCCAGGAGCCACCCCACTTGTTTATGGACGGAGGGTTCTTTAAAGGTGTAATAAAGCAGGGTGGCACGATGATTTTAAGAAGGTAGGTACAGACCATTCTGATCCCCAACACCCAGAAACTCTTGGGACAGAGTCAAGAATCCCAGAGAGCCAGTGGGTCAAAAATAAAATATCTACTTAAAGTTTTTATGTTAAACATTTAATTGTCATGTCGATAAAGGGGACCAGGAAAGGCAAAATATATATAAAAGATTGAAATTCACCCGGGAGGCCTAGGCCAATCTTGAAAGATTTTTGTAAACAGCCAACAAATGTTGCTTGCTTTTGAGGGGCTTCTAGTTACCTTTAGGATTACTTAGACACTTCTGATGTCATTGACTTATAGTTGCATTTGACTTCTAACCTGCTTTTGTCTTTCTTCAAGGCTGCATTGAGCTGCTTGTGAAATCCCACTGACTTGTATGTCGAAAGAAGCAATGACATAGCCATAATTTTATTGTTTTGTGAGCTTCCCTGTCCAGTTAATATAAATTTATCTGAGCCATTTTTGATTTGTTTAATTTAGGCAAATAGACACTATAGGTCTTCTGCTGCCATCAACTCCAAGGCATAACTGCTCTCAATTATTGATATAGGAGGGCTGTACCAGAATTAATGAAAAAATAGGCATACCATTTTTATTAAGCGACTTAGGTTTTTTAAATTGCACAGGTAGTAGAGAACTTTTCCTTTGGGCAGATGTTTTGAAAAGGTATAATGCATTGTGGGTGAATATTAGATTCCAAGTGGAACCTAAGCGCTGTCACTGAGTTCATGACAACGAAAGGGTGCTGGATTTTCTGACATTCACAGAAGGCTTCAGCATGTTTACTGGGATGACAGCACTAACAAGAACAATGTGCATAGAAGGATGAAGATGTTTAAAGACGGGCGATGTGGCCATAGCATTAAAGACAAACCACGCAGTGGCTGAAGAAGTGTCTACAACAGGGAATTTTGCTAGTAATATTTGGGTTCAATGATGGTGCAAAAGCATTTCTTGCAATGAATACAATTTTGTGCATTATGTCCCAGAATGACAGCTCTGTTAGACTGGAGTGAGGGACCTAACATTGCATTGGGCCATAGGGTGGCTGTTTAATTGAGAATGGCTAAAAACCATTTGGTTGGGTTATGTGCTGACTAGCCCATTAAAATGTTGGGGAACAAATCCTCTAGAACAGTCTCTGACTGTAATGCTGACTATAGCAGACTTTTTTATCTGTTGAATTACATATAAGATATGCTCCCAGAGTGCGATCTGATGATATAATACATTTTATAATGCTAGGGGCTCTACTACTGTGTGGGTACCAATGGTTGTATCCAGTCTGCCTGAACAACAGGTATCAGCAAATTTTCCTATTATGGCAGATACCCCACAGAAAACACCAATAATCCTAAAGGAAAGGTAACAAAAGGGGTTAAGTCAGTGTGAGGGTAAAGTCTAGAATGGGGAGATTTCTGGAGAAAGACAGAAATATCAACCCTGTATAGTAATATGGGGCTTTCTTTTGCACCATTGAGGAGCTGTCTATGGTCACACCAGGAGGAAGAAGTGAACTTTGTAAACTTCATGATGTCATAGCATTGACATTTTTACCTGGTTGAGTTATGTTCATTGTCTTTAGATATCTTGACTGGCTAGCCCAGGGAACTCTTGGGTCTGCACACAGGAAGTGAACATAGCACCAAACATGCCAAAATAATGTATGTCTTCTGAAACAACACATTTGCCTGCTAGCATCTTTTTCTCCCAAGAAAAGTTTTTTTTCTAAGAATAAATTTGAGAAATATATTTGAATACTTTGGTCTACCAAAACTAGGCCGTATCTGTCCTCCAAACTACAGTAAATAATGAACTGTATGTAAACACCAAAAAGTTTCCGGATGAACATTCATATCTCAAAGAGATGGTCTGCCATGGATGTGGGGTAAACATGCTGTGAAAGACAGCAGAAAAGGGTTAAAATGTTATTTTCTACACTAACTAGGCCAATGTTTTCTTTCACAGATTGTATGAAAAATGCTGCAATTAGAATCAATTCCTTTTGCTTTTGGTGCAAAAATTTGCAAAGACCTGGCAGCCCAAACAGATGGTGAACAGGTTTCAAGGCTTCCGCCAGTTTGATAATAGTGTTGAAAGCAAAGCACATCATTTGTATTCATTATTTTTTAACATACCATCGGAGAATGCAAAAACTTTTTCCGTGTCTAGCTGGTGACAGAACTTTAAAGATGCACATGGTGGATTAGAAGCCAATCTGTCACCATTAGCTAAATTCCGGGATGAATATCTGCATTTGTTCATCATTTTTTCTAGACATGCTTGAAATCTGGGGCTTTGCCTCAGTGCAAACAGAAGTTTTGGTTTGGCAGTTTAAATCATGTTGAGCGGAGCTAACAATTCTCACAGTCTGTGCTTCTAATTAGGATATATTTCTGCACATAAAAAAGAACAAACCAACGTATGTCCTACATCTTCAAAATACACGCAACCAGTTTCCCAATGGGTTGTCTCACTTAAAAATGTTGAGGGTTCATTACTATACCTGTCAGTCCCACCAAAAATAGTTTTAGCTCCTATCCTCCTGTAGCGAGCTGTCAACCAAAGCAGTTTTGTTGGACTTAGTTCTAGCCTGCTGCACAATGTTAAGAGAAAAAGAGACAGTTATGCCTTGGGTAGTCCAACAGAAGTGAACTATGCCTTTGTTGTACTACAATCCCAAATAGTATCGGAGTTTTCTCATACCTCATTCCCACGGGTTCCTCCTTGTGTGACCAGTCGCCCTCAGTGTCTTCCGTAAGCCATTTTCTACTGGGGTACAGAAACTAATGACTTATGATACCATGCAGAACCAATAGTCTTGCACTATAAATGGAAACACCAAGGACCGACCCACAAAGACAGAATGGACCAGAAGTGGAGGAGCCCAACAGGGAGGAAGGAATACAATTGGAGTATTAGCTCTTTGATATGAAGGTAAATATAGAACTTACTAAGGTGTCTAAGATGAATGGAGGATTTAGGTAAGTTAAGATGAACATTCAAGAATAAGTGCTCCTTAATAGTCTACTTATCCCTAAACCTTACCTATCCAAGCCCACCCTCCCGTGACGCATGTTCAGATATACTGAGAACTGAGGGGCCCAAAACCTTTTTACATCTTGAGGACACTAGTCTTGTTTCCTTTTCACACCTAGCCTTGCCTAAGGTGGTGTGTCTTGGGTCCAGTGATGAAGGTAAACTAGCCCCCAAAAGGTATATGGGGCTATGATATGTAGATGTATGTTTGGGCAGGGAGGAAACCAGAAGCTTTCAGATATAAACAAAGCATAGGACCTGGGCCCTTCTCACAATAGTCCTGATTTATTAAAACTCTCCAAGGCTTGAGAGGATACACCTTCATTAGTGAAGCTGGGTGATCCAGCAAACCTGAAATAGATCTGGTCCAGGACTGAAAACATTTTCTAACAGATAGCAAACGACTTGCCCATTCGAGGTTTGCTGAATCACCACCCAGCTTCACCGATGAATGTGTATCCTCTCCAGCTTTGGACAGCTTTAATAAATCAGGCCCATTGTATTTATCTGCAAAGGAGAGGTTAAAGTATAACAGGGAAAAGAGAATACTTTGTAATAAAGTACACCAATCTGTTAACATAAGGATTCGTTATTCTGTAGTACAGCACAGGGCAAGGCTGGTATCATCACTCTAGATTGCATAGGAAGTTACAAGCTAACTGGAATTCTAGAACAGTGGTTGCCAACCTTTTGGACCTCATGAACTACTAAATTTACACACTCCGGACTGCCCATGCGCGGGGAACTGTGTGTCACTCAAAGAGGAGGAAACTTCACCCAGGATGACGTCATGATGCCAGAACCCACTCACTTTCCCATCTCAGGTCCAGAGGCACATCCCGCCCACCTCCCTTAGCCTGCGATCCATACTGGGGACATGGTGCGTGGCTCTGGCGGGTTCACCCCCCAGCGGGGTGCTTGGGGGCGCACTAGCCAGAGCCGTAGACCACCAAAATTTTCTCAACCACTGGCAACTGCTGTTCTAAAAGGTTCTTTTTGATAGCTATATAACAATGCACTATATTTAAATAACTGAAAGGGAACAAATATATATATGCACCCACACTTTGTATTTTTATACAACCTATAAATTAGGCATAGTCAGTTAATCAACCGCAACCTCCAACTGTCTTCCCTCCATCAATCCATTCACAGTGAATACACAGCCATTCTCCACACATGTACTTGGTTCATTATCCACGAAGAGCACATTTCAAAACTATTTGGAGAATTAATAAGGCAATCATAAAAACACTTAGGCAAATTAACCTTTTCATTCAGAACACATGTTCTAGCAAGTTGAGCAGACGATAAGAAAACCCTGGTCTCTACTGGGAGCTTACGCATTTGCAATCAAGGTTGCTGGATCCTCTTGCCAGTAATGCAATGTTCGCTGGTAAGCAGGACGTTATATTACAAAGCACAGGCAGTGTAGCACAACATGACAAGTTCCATTCCTGTTCCCAGAGCCCAGCCAAGAAACTGTGAGGTCCTGGCTTTCAGATTTGGACTTGGAGGGCTTGGACAGCTTAATCACCGAGTTGTCACAATAGCACGGTGCTGTACAGAAATATATCAAAATGTATTGAGTTCCAATTATGTTTTTAACAGAAAGCCTGTCTGTAATGTGCAAGATATTGTATAAGCAGCTCACATTTATTTTTTCTAAATTTGCATTGTTTAGAGATGAAAAATTGACTCCTGATTAGGAACCCCTCCAGAATAAAGAGGAACTCTAGCTAAAGCTGTCAATCTGCAACTGTGGTCAATCTGTCCTTGTTTTTTCACAGTCCTGACATTGCAGGTTAACCTTTCCTTGGATTTGCACAGTCCTGCCACCAATGGCCAACCTCTACTTGGATTTACATGATTCTGCCACCCATGATAGCCAATCTTCTGGCTTGAATAATGCTTAGACAGTCTAGATGCAGTAAAACACCAATTGCTCTACTCTGCTAGTGTGTTCCTGTCTTCACATGCATTCTTCAACTTCATTACAAATATATATTCAAGCATATTTTTAATGATGGCATTCCAAACAAAATATTATGGTTGAAATAAATGGTTATAAATTTAAATTTATCACTACAAATATCTTTGGAAGCTTTATTGCAGCTTATGCTACTGCAGATCAGGTAACCTGGGCCAGATTTGAAAAATAAAATCAGAAATAAAGGCTGCAAAAAATTAAAAGATCGCTGGTGTGTCATTTAATATATCTCTGTACAGCTTTCCACCATAATTACAAAACTACATGTACTATCTTATATGCTGTGAGGCCAGATTCCCATGCATATTATCACAACACACAGTAATGCATGAACCAAAGTGAGTTGCAATGCAATTAAAATTGAATGGCAACCCAACACTCAGATTTGACCCATGACTGTGGGGTGCTGCAGAAAACAGATCCATAGTGTAGAGTCACTAATATAAAATGGCCCAGTGGGCTATAATAAGGGATTAATATATTAAAATGGAAACCTATCATGAGAGAGATGCAAGGATTACCATTGCTTTCTGAAAATGTTAGCCTGAATGTCATGCTTAAGACTGATTAGGTTGATCTCATAGGATCAGTATTATCCCAAACCAACCTGCATTTTCAGAAGAGCTTCCATTTTTTTGTAAATTAGTGAGAGGTAAAGCAAAAAATCTGAATTCTACACAAAAGGTACAGTATAATCTTTAGATTTTAAAATTATGGGTTACGTACATTCACAGGGAAAGTAATGTAAAAGGCACTCTAAAGGGAGTCTGTAGCGACGTGTAGTAAAGTATGTAATCTGCGTTTTTGCTCCTTTTATGCATGCCAACAACCTACTGCCATGGCTATCCAATGGAAGAACTATGCAGCAGATTGCACTTGCTGTCTGCTTGTTGAACTCAAAAACATTAAAGTCAGAGAATAAGCAGGACAGTCAGGCACCTAAAATATTTAGAAGGAGGACTGGTATTACTTTAGGAATGGGTAATGTGAGAAATCCCTGATTAGCCATTTTTTCCAGAACGGTGTGTTTTCTCTAACACAGATGTATGATCATTAATCTCTTGCCATGACCGTCCCTCCTCATAACTTTATTATTTCTACATATTAGTGGTTTATTACTCCGACACTCATCTTAACAAGGTTTAGTGCGACTTCACTGACATAATCATTTAAATAAAATAGAGGTATTTATGCAGAGAGCAGAGCCAGGAAAAATGACTTTGTCTGATGTTCAGACCTTTGATAGCATACTTCTTCTAGAAATCAATTTTAGCACCAACTGATGTATTCTAATTAGATCCCAACTAAACCCAACAAGGAACAAAGCAAATTCCAAAAGTAATTAGGTTGATAAGTGAATGCAAACAATATATAGAAGCAAAGTGGTGGACAGAATATTTGTTTTATAGGCTAAGTATGTTTGTGCACTACATTACAGCCACTTCCAACTCTAAATTCAGCCAATGAGAAGGTCAATAAAAAGTAATATTCAAAGTAATTAAAAAACAGTAGGGATCCAGCAATATTTCCGCAACCATGTAATTAAAGTAGGACCTTGTGTCTACATGAAGAGAGACAGGACTTGAAGTCACAGGAGGTAACAGAGTGAGATCCTACAATTTCTCACTATCGAACAGGAAACTAAAGGGCACAAAAGATACTGGCTGTGTGGATAGGCTCATGGCTAGAACTAAGCACAGCTTCACAATGGGTTATTTGGAAAAATGTAGTTCCAAAAAGTAAAACTCATTATTGACACTACCTACAAGGTTGGTTGCCTTGTAAAATTTAGCCTTTAATTTGGTTTCAAAACCTTAAACTGGCCCATGGGAGCATTTAAATTAAATATAAGATTGGGAGATTTAAACATTTAAAGGGGTTACTGTAAGGTCCAGTCCAATGCTTCACCAGATACCAATCCCCAATCTAGCCCCGTAGTCATCACTGAGAGACAAGTCTTTGTTCAGCCTGAAGAAACAAGTTCCATCATCACAGCATTTTTACCTTCAGAGCTTAGGAACCTAAAGAAAATGGATAAGGATTGTCGAAGATCTGAGGACACAAAAGCAGACAGGCCTCAGGAAGGCTAATTTCATCAAACCAAATAATAAGGCAAGAGCAGATCAGACGGCAAAGCAGAATAAAACATGGGAAAACAACAGGGCACATAAGGTATCAAAGGGAAAGTCAGTCCAGATGGCAATCAAGGTTAGTCAAGGCCAGTATCAATCCATTAAATGCACGCTACAGCTATCACACATGGGTAGTGTAGCCATGAGCATGAGCAATTTCATGCAAGTTTGACCAAAAGAAGGTCAAAGGATACCCCTTCAGGCAGTGTCAAGGGAGGGATCTGTCATTGAAGATATTCATGCCCTTGACAGCCCCCGAAGATTGAACTTGCACCTCCAGTGGTCTTTTGTGGTCTCTGGTGGTGATCTATCTGAGAGGGACAACAGAAAGCCTGAGATACCAAAAGTCCCCCTAGCTCCACACAGACCATGGATGTTAACAGTTACCCCATATTCATTTGAAACAGAACTCCAGATTCAGCCCAAAAGTGATAAAACTGCTTAGACCATGTAACTCCTCAACAAGCAATGTGAAATAGAAGATGTACAATGGGTTACAAATAAATAATTTCCTTCAAAATATTAAAATTCTGTTGCTTTGAAATAGACACACAGAAAATGAAGTTATAATAACGTGATGCAACTTTTAGCATCCAAGTGTAAAGATATTGGCAGCAGTTCAGGAAAAAAAGATAAATAAAAAACAATCACCGAGTTGTATAAAAGATCACTCCCTCATAATAAAAATACTTGTAAACTCATTCAAGTGTAACTAATCACCTTCTCCATTGCACCAAACTACATAACGGACTTCTGTGATCAATTGTAATCATTTTGATTAGTTCAGCATAAAAACAGCTGGAGAATTTCAGTGTTTGGTATTGCAACTGAAAGCAAACTATAAACTGTCTGACAATGCTCGGTCATATTACTTATAGGGGGTGATCCTTTTTCTATACCCACTTTATTATACTTAGCTTTGGTGCCCTGCATTTCTATTTTTACCCTGTTAACAGAATCTTCAGTGATCACATTTTTTGATAGTGGTGGATGTAAGTGTAAGAGGGTGACATGCTGCGGACATCTCACCCTGAAGTATGGAAGGGAACCAGCAAAACCACCCAATATGGGCTATCTACAGAAAACTACAGGGAATGGGGGTGCAGGGTTATGTGCTGCACATAACCTATTCAAAAGTATGGAGGAGGGTGGTGGAGGGTTGTGAGCTGCACATAACTCATGCAGAACTTTGGAAGGGAACCAGAAACTCACCCAATACAGGCTTATCACCTTAAGGGTAGGGTGGTGGACAATGACCTTGCACAAGACTGGTCTTTATTACAGGTAGCTCCTGCACAAAGGCAAAGGACCTGATTTAATAAAGTTCTCCAAGGTTGGTGAGGATACACTTTCATCAGTGAACCTGGGTGATCCAGCAAACGTGCAATGAATCTTGTCCAGGATTGAAATGTTTACTAGTAAATAGCAAACGACTATAAATAATCCATTGCAGGTTTGTTAGATCATTTAGGTTCACTGATGAAAGTGTATCCTCTCCAGCCTTGGAGAGCTTTAATATTTCAGGCCCAAAGTGTTTGTACTGCACAGCTCTGGAAGAAATATACAAAGCACAGCATGTTTCAAGGAACAATACACACATTCTTTGTATATACACAACATTTGCATATCTTAATGGGTTCAGTATGACAGAACATAAAAGCCGGTATAGCTTTGTGTTCAATGCCCTCAAGTGGTGCAGTATGGGTCCATTAACATAAAAAGACTGTATGAAGAAGACGAATAAAGCATTGTGTTTACATCTGGTTGTATACATGCCGATCACTGTGCCGTGTGTTCATGGATGCACAGAAGAGCTTTTATGTATCTTTCCTAAAAGACATTTCCAGACAGATGTTTTCTTTTATTTATATTCACAACAACCTCTGTGCAATAGAAGGCAGTTATTAGAGTTGGTTTACCGTCAAGTAAATGCTAATTGAACTTATTTCCTGGTATCTGAGATTTTCAAGTAAATAACACAGCACTTCTGTTGAAAGCAGTCAAGGGCTAAATGCCAAAGTGGCATTTGTTGTATCTTTAAATCCTGACCGTGTAATAATTTAGACGACACCAATTTATTTCAAAATTTAGACCTCCACTGTACAAGGGGGTGCTGAGAAGTTCCTGGCTTTGCCCCCTTTCAGATGAAATAGAAAAATGAGGGTGGGAGCATATGACAGCCTAATATCTTAGTATGTAACTGTGCAAATATCAGCTCTTTGCAATTCCTAAAACTGTTTTTTCTTTTAGTGAGAAGCTGTGATGGCAGAGGCACAAGCAAGTTTCACGTTGTTGGAGTTACGGGCTGTCATGAAGCTTTTGTTTTTCCAGGGAAAGTCAGCAAAGGACATTCACACTGAGATGTCACAAACACTGGGGGAGAAGTGTCCTTCCTGCAGCACTGTCAAAACCTGGATATCTGGTTTCAAGACTGGGCATTTCATCGTTGCCCAACAACCTCAACTGACCCGGCAATCTGCGATGCTGTCCATCAGCTGATTATTGAGGACCCGCGAATATACGCAAAAGAGATAGCCCAGATACTTGACATCTCACGGGAGCGTGTTGGGTTTGTTATCACCACTATCCTAGACATGCACAAACTTTCAGCGAAGTGTGTGCCGAAATGTTTGAACAGTGATCAGAAGAAGGAACTAGTTGAAGCATCCAAAACCGTTTTGGCCAATTTTGAAGCTGCACAGGACTTTTTGGCTAGGTTAGTGACTGAGGATGAATTCTGGCTCCACATCTATGATCCTGGAACCAAGGAACAGTCAAAGGAATGGCGCTACAGTGGGTTCCTGCGGCCTAAAAAGTTCCAAATCCAGAAATCGGCCAAAAAAGTCATGGCGTCAGTTTTCTGGGACAAAGATGGTATTCTCTTGGTGGACTACCTACCTAAGAGCTCTAGTATCACCAGACAGTAATTATGCTAACCTCCTGGACCAGCTGAAAGAGGCAATTAAGACGAAAGGCTGTGGAAAGTTGACCAAAGGAATCCTTATTTTGCAGGACAATGCACCTGCGCACACGTCCAATGTTGTGTCTGACAAATTGAACACCCTAGGTTTCCAAGTGGTCCACCATCCCCCCCCTACTCACCTCACCTGGCCCCTTCGGACTATTATCTGTTCCCGAATTTGAACAAACACCTGAAGGGGCAACGTTTTGAGGACATTTCTGATGTCAAAGATGCTGCTGAGAGCTATTTTGCGGCCCAACGAAAGGACTTTTATTTGAACGGCCTAGAACAGCTGCAACTACGCGGTACCAAGTGCATCAGTCTCAGGGGAAATATGTTTAATAAATGTGTTAATGTCATAACTCTGGCTCTCTTCTTTCTGGGCAAAACCAGGAACTTTTCAGCACCCCCTCGTATATCTAAAATGTTGCTTATCAAATTTGTGCTAAATGTATAATTGGTCCAGAACATCTGTCTTTTGATTTGGTTCTACTAAAACTAAATAATATTGTCCTTCATGCTAACTTGTCATGCTTATGGCATAAATAATTTAAGTATTGGATTGAATGTGGTTGTAAAGGTATACAGTGATCCATGTTTTTTGCCCCTCCCCAGATAACCACCAACCAATGGAAATGCTGACTGCTGTATACCTTGACAACAGGCTTACAGCAGAGCAGCCCGGTATGGCTCTCAGTGCTGGCCCTCCTTTTGCTAGTCTGCTATACATGGGAATTTAGGATTCTATAAAAACAAAACACTATTTGCATCTTACAATTTATATTCTATTTATTTCCTCTGTAACAATTATGTTTCAAATGAATTGTTTTTTAATTTCTTTAATAAAGAGACAAAAGCTTACCATTATAAATATATGAATACATTGCTTACATTTATTATAACATTTAAACTATATGAAAACAATCATCTTACATCTAATCATCTAAACAGCAAATGTTTCATTTTTTATTGAATGATGAATACCAATTAGTGAGTAATTTAATGGGCCATTAGCAGCATAATAAGTGTATTATTAACTGTATTATTTATATCTTCGTTTATTTTATTTTTTTTACAGCATTAAGTGAAACTTATATTATATTATAAGTTATATTATATTATATTATAGGGTTATTATATTATATTATGAGTTATATTATAGGGTTTTTACATTTTGCATACACAGCCTTTTTTTTCAACAGCTGCAGCTAATTTCCATTCATTGTAACCTCCGCACATTTGCCAAAATGCAATAACTAGGTTTGTATGGCCATTTATTACTCTCCTGCAGAGTTCCTGGAGTTTAGATAGCTCCAATCAAGAACAGCACACAAAGTGCTGCAGTACAGGTAGTCCCCGGGTTTCATATGAGATAGGGACTTTAAGTTTGTTCTTAAGTTGAATTTGTATGTAAATCGGAACTTTATTGAGACTAGATATTTTTTAACTTCTGAAGCAAGATGTGCATTGATATGCAAAAAGAAACAACTGCAGAATTTGCCTTGGTCAATAAAGAGTTACAAGAGCTTGCAGACTTGCAAACTGCCCCCTCCCCTGATTAAGCTTCTGTCCTGCACACGAGCGAGCAGGGAAGATCAGGAAAGCCTCGATCGTATCTAGGAGTCATCCGTATGTCGAATGTCCTTAACTCGGTGACTACCTGTAAAGTGAATGCCTCTTTCTGTTGCTATGTAAGAAAACTGGGGAGCTTAGCCCAATCAGAAGACTGGAGGCTGCAGAAGCATTACAAGATCTGTACAGCTTGAAGGAGGCCGTGACCAGACAAGATCGTGAAAAAAAGTGGATTACAACCTCTGGCATAAAAACCCTTGGTAGCTCCACAGGTTTTTCAAATAGCACAATGTCAACAGTAGGTGTATTGCTCACAACTCAACAACTATATGCAGTTTTATAGGGCTATAGACAATCTTCTGTTGTATGGTGTTGTAGGGCGAGGGTTGAAGAAGATACATACTGAGTAAATGTGCAAAAACACTTAATAACCATTAGCTGGGAGGGGTCACAGTTGTATTATATATATTTAATGCCACAACAAGGTTCAAAAGATTAAAACAAACATTTTGACAGTGCGAAATTACACATAAGGTGTCATCATGGGCCAAACAGTACTTTAAGCTTAAAAAACCTATAGCTATAGAGGGCCCCAATACACTTCATATTGGGGGGATTGGTGCCTGAACAATTGCCAAGACCAAGCATCACATAGGGGCTGGACTTCACTAAGTCATATTCAGTTATCAATTATTAGAAATAGTTACAAGTGACTTATTGCATAATGTAAGGCGTGTAGTTATGGTTTTGAGCACTGTGAAAATGAGTTGATATTTGGCCTATGTCTGATGTGCTGTTGTAGGATCTTTTTGATATCTGAATGGGTTACTTTAATGTCAAGTTCTTGGGTTTACCTTGTGCCATGTTTGTGTACTCCTATTGACGGGATGGTTAGTGGCATCATTAAAGTAAAGTGGTTTGCAGATTGCAGGGGACCAATTGACTACCCTGTGCCAAAGCCACAGCCAAATATCCACATTGGGTTGAGGACAAAAATAATTGCTTACATTGGTTTCCTGTTGAAATAAAAATTTTTCAGCAACCCAATTATTTATTAGATAGGTACAGATAGTTCCTGAGTTAAGGACATCCGACATACGGACGACTCCTAGATCTGAACGGCGGGTTGTTTGCTCGCTCGTGTGCAGGACGGAGGCTTGATGGGGGGAGGGGGCGGTTTGCATGACTTGCAGAAGAAATATTTTGCTAAACACAGTTGAGGTTGTGGGTTATCTTAAGGACTGAGCTCTTCCGCAACCTCTTGTAACTTTTTAATGAGCAAACTCTGCAGTTGTTTCTTCTTGCATATCAAAGCACAGCTATGCGATTGCTGTGAAAGGATATATTGTTATCAGATAAGGCTTCATTTAATCTATAGACTTCTTTGGATGAATGAACTAGTATTATGAAAAGGTCTGTGATGGCCAGTTATGATCAGAAGTGATTACTAAATCAGATGAGGAAAGCTAAAACTAAGCTTTTGATGATTTTAGCCGTATCAAATGCAACCATATCGGCAAAGTTGAAAGCATCCCAAAACACAAATTACTTGGAACACAAGCACTGTACACAAAGGGATACTTGGATTCCAGGATTTTTGACAACAGATGTGAGGATTTGTGATTTGTTGCAAAGGAAATAAAGTTGTCTTATGCTTTTCTTCATTTTGTTGAATCAATAAAACAAAACAGTTTTAAAAAAATTTGGCTTTAAATTATATTCTCCCTTTCATTCAAGAAAGGGTGAGAGGGATCGGAAAAAAAATCTAGTTGGTAAAAAAAAAATCTAGATCGGTAAAAACATACATTTCTTACCTGTCAAGCTAAAGTGGAAATTTAAAACTTTTAAATATGCTGCACGAGCAGCTCAGAGTGAAATGTTGGCAAATGTTGAGATGAATGAGCTTCCGTTCATTCATGCCATTGTGGCCAAGCAAGATTGCCAAAAAAATGAAGGGCGACGGGGCAAAGAGATTGGCACTGCCAAGAGAGCTTGCTGACATTGAATTTCTAGAGGTTAGATAAATATAGTCCTGCTTTAAATTCCAGACACAACATTTTTAATATTTTCTTAGTCTGTTATTTTTCACTCATGCATACAGTGTGGCATTAATAACTTCCTTTTATATATAAAAGAAGATATACAATATCTTGGTGGCCCTCCTGAAAGTTTAGTTGCCGCTGCACTTCTGGTCTCACAGCCAATCCCAGCACTTTGGCCTTCTCTCTTTTGTGAACCTCCAGAACTTAAGATATGCCTACTGCAAGAGCATCCACTTCCCCCCAGTGCCATTAATTCACTTTCTGTAAGACTTTTTGATAAAATAAAAGGGTATACTTAGTAACACATTTGAATGGCCTTGCAAGGTGGAATTGTTAACCCAAACTAATTTGGGAAAATGTTATAAATGGAGTCTTGGAAGAAGCCATAACAAGGCTTAGGTAAAACCCAAACTTAAAAGGAGGCATGCATCTAGAATCAGTGTGCATAGGACTGAAATTTCCTTCTCCTATAATGTGAATAGGAAAAATTTTATTAATAACAGTATTTATATAGCCCCACCATAATATGCAATGCTGTACATTAAATAGGGGTTGCAAATGACAGAGATACAGACAGACAGTGACACAAGAGGAGAAGATCCTGTCCTGAAGAACTTACAGGAGGTGGGGAAGGATGAAACAATTGTTTTAGGAGACAGAAGATAAGGCAAGTTTGAAAAGATGGGTTTTGAGAGCTCTTTTAATATAGCAGAATATAGGAGCAAGCCTAATACGACGAGGAAGGCCATTCCAGAGAGTCGGGGCAGCTCTAGAAAAGTCTTGGAGCCGTGCGTGTAATGAGGTTATGAGTGAGGAAGTCATTACTCGGTCATTGGAGGAGCGGAGAGAGCGGCAGGGGGAGTATTTTTCTATCAGGTCAGAAATGTAAGTGGGACAATAACTGAGGGGTTTGAAGGCAAATCACAGGAGCTTGAGTTTGATTCATGAAGCTGACATAGAAGCGAATGAAGAGAACTACAAAGAGATGCAGCAAAAGAGGAGTGGTGGGAAGGATGGATATGTCTGGCTGCAAAATTCATAATAGATTATACTAATTAAAGTAGCATGCAGCTTCTCCCCCCACCCATCACAAGTCATAGCTTCTAAAAAACACAAACTCATGTTGCTACTCAAGATCCATTCCTGCACAGGAACGTTACATCTGACAATTTTCCATTCCTGCCTTGATCAGTTATCCTCCTAATACTTTCTGATTTCCTTTTTTTAAAAAAAAACAAATAGAATAACTCACTGAATGATCATTTTTACAACAAAGTTTAGAAGCAGAATATGTCATAAGGAAATCTTAAATTCCTTTAAAAAATATTTTTTGCCATCTGGAATCGAGTTATCCCAAGTGGCCTTACGCCTCTTTTTTAAAGCTTCTTTCAGAACAGTTTGTTCACAAATGACTAGCATGATATCGGCTCTTCATGTGTTCCGAGAGCAGCAAATACTTTGTACCCATTTATCTGAAATATGCCAGGTGTTACACCGCTTGGCTACTTTTCAGCTTTCCAACTTCTAAGCCATTCTTTAAAAAGTACACATAGCCCGAAAGAAGAAAGAGAGAAGAATGGATGGCAGCAGATTGCAACTGTAATTTCGTATGCTGAAAATCATTTAAGACCTTACCCTCCTGAGAATTTCATTTAATGTCCCTCTAAGAGATCCATTAGTGTGTGTATCGGTAGTTTGGCACACAGCACCATATAACGCTTTCATAAAAGAGCACCTATAGTGCCAGAAAATATGATGCACTGTAATACCAGAAGGTAGGGTACATAAATACACTTAAAAAAAAAAAAAATTAACATGACGCATCCGCTAGATGCTTGTGCCAATTATGTACCATCCATCTATACAATGTCTTCCCTCAATCAGA
Source organism: Pyxicephalus adspersus (assembly GCF_032062135.1). Taxonomy (NCBI): domain Eukaryota; kingdom Metazoa; phylum Chordata; class Amphibia; order Anura; family Pyxicephalidae; genus Pyxicephalus; species Pyxicephalus adspersus. The sequence goes on along the minus strand of NC_092866.1, from coordinate 51,217,245 downwards.
TTTGATTACATTTTGATGGTGTCATATTTTTGAATTTATACCAACTAAACTGAACTTGGCTTATTCTTACCAAGATAATTGTCATATTTTTGAGTTTATACCAACTAAACTGAACTTAGCCTTTTCTTACCAGGATAATTATATGATTGTAAATTATGGAATTATGTAAATAATTTATGATCCATCCAAATATTTTCATATTCCTTTTTTTTATATTATGTTAAGTGGTAAAACGATAAAAAAAGGTTTTGTGCTGCCATAGTTGAATCCATCAAACATAAATCTGAACTCCAGGCAAATAGTACAATAAAATATGTATATGGATCAGTTTTCCTTTCTAGAGATTAGTATTTCTTTCTATTCAGCCCTGAGAAACAAAATCCAGCCAGAGAGCAGAATTAGGGTGGGTGGCATGAATTTTCCTTACTGCAGTTTTAGTGGACTGTTTGCCATAAGAGGTACATTAGTTTATTGAAATCTTCTTTCTTCCTCATTATTAAAAGCTTTAGTTTAGTTTTACTTTAATTTGTTAAAATACTTTTTTTGTTTATTTGACTGGGTGGTGGTAATTATATTAATTCTACAACCTTCCAGGATACCCATGTCACATATCCTAGGAGTCAACATGTTCCATACAAGTTACCAGTCTTATGATATTGTGTCCTGAAGTTTCTGACTTTAGGAAAAAATTCCCCTAGTGCCAGGTCCCATTCTGTGCAAAATGTCACACCATCAGTAGGCTGGCTGCAGAGACAACTGGCTCCTGGTGATGTCACAAATGGAAAAAGATGATGGATTCATTTGGTGTGCAAGTCCTTTTTTATGATAATAAAAAACAAAAGGTAAATTCATAAAAAAAAATTCAAATTAGGTACAAGATCAATGCAATTAGACTAAAAAGAAGAGGTAACATACTGATGAGCAGCGCCCTCTTCTCAATCTATAACATTTTACACCATCAAGAACCCCAAAAATTATCATTAGGTTCCTCTAACACATAGAAACAAATTTGCTCTAGTTTTATTCATCTAGAATAGTATAAAATAGGTCAAAGCACAGAGAGGTCTATTTCATAAACAAGATTTTTGTTCCCTCTATTCTAACACATAAATCAAAAAACTTAACAGCTTATTTTAGCTTAACACAGACTCATCAGCCCAGCATAAATACAATTCCTGCAGTGTCTCTAGGATAACAATGTCTCAGGGGTACAGCTACATTTATGCACTTTGGTAGTTTATGTGGCAATTATCCTTCCTCTGAGCTTTTGGGTATTATAAAGAAAAAAAATCACACATAATAAAGGGTGGCAGTGATTCGGAGGTAGGAATGGTGACACTATTTCATAGACTTCTGCCAGGAATAAAATGTTGCCTCTTCCTGTCTTGAAATAACTTAAATGCTCTAAGTGTTCTCTTTCACAGGTAAAGCTTTCTGCCTTTTGCATTTTTTCAAATTATTGTCAATCGAAGTCCTTGATGCGCATATCTTGTTCAAAGTGAAAGCGCAATTATGGTTTGAGATATGAAATCATCAAAACTCCCGATGAGAGGCAAAAGATGAAAAGAAGAAAATAAGGCTTTGAGACAAAAAATGAATTTGGTTTAAAAAAAAAAAGGAATAAGTTCATGATGAGACTTTCCATTAAAGGTTGAGTATACAGATATTGTGTGTAGGTAGTTAGCACTTGGCCCCACATTATGTTGCCTAATTTGATTCTAATTTTGGTCATGGTGCCCGCTACAAGTCCGACCACAAGTGGAATGGTGCAAGGGCGTCTACAGAAGAGGTTCTTCTTCATATAGACAAATTTTGGATTTTTCCTTTAAATGATTTTTATAAATAAAAGAAAACTTATTATTGTGGATTTACAACATGATCTATAACTTAAAGTCACACAGAAGCCAGAACATTTCAGCCTATGTAAAAAGGGAATGTCAACACAAAACATAAAACAGAGAAACTCAGTCCAGATTCTTAAGATTAGCTATTGATATTAATCTTGAACTCAACCTGAAAAAACATAAGTGTACATTGATAGGCTTACAGGAGATACAGGCAAGAGATAATGCCTAGTCCATTAGGGTTTATAGTTAGCTAGGTTGAAAAAAGATAGTTTTTTCTTTCTAAAGTCCATCAAGTTTACTCAATAGAGAAATAATCATAATAAAAAACAACAAATACAAAAAAAAACATATGCATGGTTACATAGTTAATCCAAAGAAAGGCAAAAAGCGTTATGGTTCAAACAGGGGAAAAAAATTTCTTCCTGATCCCTTAAATCAATTGGATGTTGACCTGGATCAACAGTCTCAGTTGTCTTTACTTTAAAATTTTAACACCCAGTTATATATTGTGTGTTTTTTTAACTTAGAAACCTAACTCAGTTTGTGTTGCTACAGCAAAACAAAAAGCAAGTAATTTAAAAGGAAAGGGCAGGCAAAGAAGTGTGTAAAGGAACAGCAGCAGAAAACAGGGGAATACAATAGACCTAACGAGAAGGGGAAGAAAAGGGAACCAGGTCTGATCTTTGGTATTACATATTAAAATTGTTTTTTTCTGTTCCTATTCCAAAGAAAAAAAGAATAAAACTAATATCTGAAATAATGACCCTATAAAAAAAGATAATCTATCATTAGTGATGGCATAATAATATTGCCGGATGGCATAATAATTTCATCAGAAAAAAATGTCCTACTTTTTGAACTAAGCATGTAGTGTCTGCTTATATTAAAAATGGACAGTTTACCAACTATTATTAATGGTTGTATTGTACTGGTAAATTCTCTTCTATGATAACATTTTCTGAATTTCAATATTCTTAGATTGGCCTAAGCCTTAGGTCTCCACTTGGAGAGGAAAACATTGTCGGTAGGAAGCTTGCACTTTAGAGGACTTTCTCATCCTGGACATCTGGTCTATGACGAGCATACAGAAGAATTTATAAGCATGCAGGTAACTAAAGTAAAACAGCTAAATATAATAAAACAGATTTTGAATATTTAAATACTGTGAAGGCAGGTGTGAAAGTTTGTGAAAACAACCTTATGAATTTCCATAATCCTGTCACCACGGATGGATATGACACAAACTTTCATGCTTTTTGTAATGTTTTTGGACAGTCAGCATTTTTTTTTTTAAGTTTTTTATGTACCATGTTTAGTATAAAGCAATAAACTTAAGGGGCTTTAAATACTAGTGTATGTTCTAGTACACATTAAAATGGAGGAAGCCAATTGGTTGTGTGATGAGACATCTTTAACAATTCTAGCTAAATTTAATTACTACTAGCTATATATGGTTGTGTAAATTAGAACCCATGCACAATTATACCTAATTGCGAACTATTTTTTTTTTTTTTTTGAAATGGAAAAAAATCTTTAGTTTGGATTTGTGTGTGTTTGTGGTTTTCTTTTAATACTCACAATTAATGAGAGTTACCCCCCCCCCCCCCCACATTATACTAAGTGGTCTTCTCTATGGAAAGTGATCATGGACTTTTTTGGGAAGTTTTGGAAACCTTCCACCAACCCGGTTTCTCAAAAATGTGGGGAACTTATCCATACCATGAGACCTAACCAAACGGTCAATTTAGTAATTAGGGCTTTTGTGTGCTTTTGAAGTGTTGAACAGAATATTTTCCTACAATATAGCGGAATATTTGATAGTATTGTATCTGCAAACCACCAAGTCATTTAGACCATAATAACACCTAACATTTGCTGAATAACAAAGTCTGTATGTGATATTTTATTTGTTTTAGTCTCACAAAACAGTTTTTATGTTCCCTGCTGAGCATACTACTGGTAATGGTATTTGAGGTTTGTTATCAACTACCAGGAAAATAATGATACCCTTTCAGACCGGAAACCATTACGCTGAATGATGACGAGTCAAGATTCCAAAACTACATTTAATATTTGTCATACTGGAATCTGTTTTGGAAAATGCAAGGTGCCCAAGAGGCATTTAGTGTCGTAGTGGCATTGGGAAGTTATGAATAGAGAGTGTGGAGAAGTAGCGGCCAATGCTCCAAGCAGCTATTACTGCATGTAGTGTTACACAGTGAGCACAGATTGTACATTACTTTTGTGCTACAGCTATTATAAGCTGCTTCTAACGGCTGTATCCTACGGGGCCTTGCGTATCTGTTCTGGAACTTCAATAACATTTGTTAGAGTTTTAAAAGAGTATATAGGATGTGAATATCAGGGACCCATGAAAACAAGAATGACCTATTAAAGCCACAACAAAGAATTATAGAAATTAGTGGGGGTCCATGATGTGGTTCCCCTTGTCTACTTTTTTATGGAAATCACAGTACTCAGTGAGAATGGCACAATGTAAAGCAATATTTACTTGAATTACAGAGAAAGGGGCGGGCAGGCAGACGGATGGTAATGCTTGAACAAAGTTTATAGAAAATGCCTTTTAATAATAAAGGTGAACATGCAAAGTAATTCAAGCTTAACTTACAAAGTAGACTTTTTGCTAAAAAAAAGAACTTTGATCTGTATAAGATATGTTTCAAGTTCCTGACTTGAATTCACTAAAGTTTAACCATTGACAAAATAAAAAAAATAGTACTGGCATAATACAGTCTACAAGATGGCTTAATAGTTGGTGAAAGGTTTAAATGATAAATGCGGAATATCGTGTCCACCAAGTAGATGGTTGCTTTTAACAATTCTGTTACTTGACATTAATAAATAATAAGTTTGTGAATTTTTATGGATGACCCATTTTGTTTATATAGGTCATTTTCTTGTATACGAGTGTAACATTAATCAGGGTGATAATGGAATTCCTCCATAGATACGATGCAATACGGGATCATTGTATGTTTAGGACCATGGGTGGGTTATTGGCCAGAAGATCAGAAAAGAAAGCCTTAAAAAGGTAGATTTTCAAGAAATCTAATGGTGCAACTGCATCAAGTACTGGAAAACACCAGAAGATGAGAAGTTACTCATAGCACCCAAAACAGTTTGCAGACAGAACAATAAAAACAGAATTTTTGATTGCTTTGGGTTTCCACTTGTTACAGATCTATTCACAATAATTTACAGAAACCATATTAGTTTAAAAACCTAAAATTCTCTTTAAGCTTTCAACCAATCCTGAAAAAAGGCCAACAATGCGTTTGGATTATGCATCAATGCATTTTTCATCTTGTAACAAGTTCACCTATTTTGTCTTGGGGAATTATTGAAAGATCAGTAATCTCTTACAGCACAATTAAACTTACAGAGACTAGTTAACTCACAAAATACACAACTTCATGGCTTTATTCAAGTCATAAAAAATAGTCAGTCAATATTCCAGGCAGTGTTCTGTATGCAGCAACTGATTTAAATTCTGAAACCTGATTGATATTGCCCTTTTAGCAATGACTTCACTGTATTTTTTTAAAAGGTTTATTCTAGAAAATGTCAAAACTCTCAGAATTTGATGAGTGCCATTTTCTCACCTGCCTTGGCTGTGCAATTTGACTGAAAAGTGCCAAAGAGCCTGAATGAGAGTTAGGAGCAGTGGTGAGTGACTTGATTATATATATACACAATGCTTAAAGCAGACCTTTTACTCAAAATGGAAGGTCCACAAAGGCTTTCTCAAATAATCTGCAAGTTAGGATTATACTTACCTTTCCCTGTCCACCACTCAGCAGACAAAATCTTACAAAAAGAGGCTCATACAATGGAATAAAAGGTCTTATCATAAAATTATGACTGCTCTGCATTTCCTTCAGAAGAATAATGATATGGAGCTAAACAATGCAGAAGATAGTAAGGTTGGTATATTTGTAACTTGATCCTTCTTTATTTTTGATTTACTTATAGTAGGTGATTTACGAAGGGGGCGCAAGGCCAGCTTAAGCGGGCCTTCCATCTTCTCTTCCTTCTTTTGATCTTTAGCCGGCTTGATTGGCTGTGCCAGTCCCTGTAAATAAGCAGCTCAGGGATTTTGACATTAGAAGAAAGTGATCAGACAGGTAAGTATGTTTTATTGCAGAAGGGACAAATGCCAGTCTTCTTGAGAGGATTCAACTGCTGTATGGTCAAGATGAATCTTCTCAGAATGCCAGCAAATCCATCAATGGCTAGGCACCGCAGGCATAGGATGGGGGCGATATTCAGGATATTCTTTTGGACTGAATGATGACGTCAATCCATCAGGCTGGGCAAAATATTTTACCTGATGCAGCTGCTTTTCAACAGTAAAGAAATCTCTACTTTAAAACACAACAAAAGCTCAGCAAACATTCTGTTTGTCCTTGATCTTTGGGAAAACTCAACACCTGACTTATCCTGATTTGAATATTACAGAGTCTAGACATACGGCGGGTAAGAAATTATTTATTCATTGGTAATGTTGTTGTAGTGTTCTCCACAGCTTGGCTATAGAGTAGATGTAGATCATGCATGATGCAAATTTGTTCACATAGAAAGAAACTCATAAATTCGAAATTGAACTGAAGTCAAATTCTAAAAGCAATCAAGAAGATCACTTCTTCATCCAATCAATGGTCAATGTCAATTAGGTATGCCCATATAACCCTCAAAGCAAGAAGAACAATATATTACAGGCTACATTTACCAGCATGTATTTTAGTATAAACCATGTGCATACAGAGTTCAAGACTAGATCACATAAAGTAGGTGGTAAGCAATTGAAGTCTGTTAACAGGAATATAGAAGCCACAGGAGCTCTTTCTACTCTATAGGTGCAAGGCTACACAATGGGTTTATAGGTTTTGGAATTGAAAATTGGATTGTTGGTCCATGCTTTGACTGCCATCTAAATGGTGGAGCATCTGCACCCAGAATCCCTGGCTTAGCATATTTCAGAGGTACTGCCCTAGGGAGAAAATGCCCCCTGCCCTTGAGCTCAGACCTCCTCCTGGTATAAAGACAAACAAAAATCTTCTGTTTATCTTATTAGGGCAATTAGCAATCACATTTAGCTTTTCTAATCATCATCTGTACAAGAAATGTCGACCTGCTGTGTTTATGGCCACCAATAGCTGTGAAATGACCTGACTTGGCCAATAGCTGGATCCGGTGACTCTTATGAGTATGGTGAGTCATAAGCCCTGGCCAACAATCAATTTGTATCATAGAAAACAAACTTAAGTCACAGTAGAACAAACCAGCTAGAGAGCTTACTGATCCAGCGAGACGGGGTAGGAGCCAAGTGCTCCCCAGTACAAAACAACAGCGACCATTATAGACAAATATTTAGTGATCCAGCAGAACAGATCAGTAAATGAGACAGCAGTACAGATGCTAGAATTTGGTCCAAAATGTTCATCTCAGGTGATGGAATTCTGTACACACCTTAGGACAGCAGGACAATGATAAATAGCTTTCAGTAGGTATTTGTGTATTATCTTGCAGGTTAGTAGCAGCATACAAAGATAGAGGCTCATTTATTGTACATGGCTTATCTTGGTTTTCTCATATTATGGAAGCTCCTCTTTCATCGTTTGATGAAGATAAACTCAATAACAGGCAGAGAAGAATCCCTAGAGAACAAAGGCTCTATAAATAGAGAGCCAACGATAAAAAAATAATTAGACGTGCATTTAATCATGAAAAGGAAAAAAAAAAAAAAAGTGGTAGCATGGCAGAATTTGCCAGTAGAAATATACTACCTAATTACTCAGCAACTGGATTAGCGTGCACAGATAATTTTTTTAAACAAATCTCACTGCTGTGATATACCTAGTGGTATAGGTGAGCACACTCCGTATCAACGGAAATAAAGTGCTGCACGTGCAGCTTGTTCTGCAGTACAGGAGCTTAGACGGGTGAGGTGGGGCAGGGTTATTAGAGAGTTCAACGAAGGCCAGATGAGGGTCAAGGCAGGAGGATGAGGAAAAACAAACAAAAAAAAAAAACTTTTGCTTGTTTATGGTCTATGATGGAAAGTTTCAGTAAAGATAAAGCAAAAATTACATATACAACCAAAGCGTCTAACTCATAAATATTGCACAAAATTCCTAGGAACATATGTATAACTCTTACAATACAATAGATTAAAATAAATGGAAAGCAATTTCAGGCGTTTCACTCCACTGTTTAAAATGTACAGTAAAAAAAAGGAAAGAAAAGTTGAAACGATGGGTCATTACAGCTGTCAGCTCTGCTTCCTTGAAGGCTCTTGCATCCCTTTACGAGTTGTATGTGTTCTTGGATAGGAGTCCTGTGTTCCTGGATAGAGAAACTCTATCCAGGAACACATACTACAGGGCCGCAACAGCAGTCAGGAGAGCGGAGCAGCTCCGCTCCACTGATTCCTGTTGCAGTCTGAGAGGAGGAGTATCACGACTGCATTTATGAATGGATCCGTGAGAATCCTCCTCTCAGCGAGAGATCTCGGGAACTACAGGTCAGAATGACGGCTTGCCCTCATTCTGACCTGTAGTGCTCGGGGATCGCTCACTAACAGGATTCCCACGGTTGTATTTATGAACACAGCCGTGATAATCCTCCTATAGTGATTTCTGATGGTTTCGTGAAATTTAGCTGAAATTTCCTGAACCCATCGGAACATCGAGGAAATTTTCGCGAGAATGCCGGAGGCATTCTTGCTCATCCACAGTCATTACTTCGCACTGGTAGAGGCTCCTAAATCTTTTTTAAATGGATATTGGATCCAACATGACTGTGTGATGGTTAACAAAAATCCCCCCACCCCTTCGCTCCGTATATTCCCAAAATATACTCCACTTTTTTTCTCCTATGTTCATATAGACGTCAAGGGAAGTACCTGGTACTTCCAAATTTGCAGGAGAATTTGTAACAATATGATAACACTGAACCAGTTGGTGCCATCACATGAGGAGTCCACAGTGTTGGTTAAACTTTGCCTCCAGAGACTTGAAATGTACACCATACTACAAAAAACTGGACTGCTGGCAGCTAAATGAACTTCATCTGTCTGATCGAACCACAGATTCACTTCAAAGCTTTCATGAGACAAAAAAGGGTTGCCATCGCTGACCTTCCTAAAGAAATGTTTAATTTATGACTGTATTTGTTATGCTCACTTTAATTTTTCCCAAGTCAGGGACCTTGAACAAGCACAAAAGGCCAAGTCAAAGGAATAGTTGGGAGTCCTTATTTACAAACTTGCCCCAGGTCAGAGATTTAAAATATTTAAGTCTGAGACAACCAAAGCATATAGTATGTTCACTGCACCAACAGTAATAGCAGAGCCCATATATAGTACCTGTCCATACAGGTGTAAGTTCTGCGTATGTTCCAAGTAAGCTTGGCTCAAAATGATGCTACAACTTCGACCACTTTCCTCATTGAATTTATTCCCTCAGAGCAGCGTTTCTGAACCAGGGTTCCTCCAAAAGTTGCTAGAGGTTCTTTAAGCACAGAATTTGGTGTCTCTCTGGTCAGTTTAATTGGCATCAATGATCTTGGCTATCTGTAAGAGTGACATTTTTCCCACTCTTCTTACAACTTATTTCTACACCATATATGATGGCCACCACACCAATTATAGATTATGTTTTCTGAAGACCTAGCCGTTATTTCAAGGGACCCCATGTTAAAAAAAAGACAAGAGTTATTACTGCAGCCAATAGAACAAAGTGCATTCCCATCTTTTGTTTGGGAGAAGATAAAGGAACCCGATTCAATTTATAGAATAAAGTCAGGATTTGCATGTAAATTAATCTTCCTATATCTCTGGATCATTTACCCTGCAAGATGTGTTTATTATGAATTGTGCAAGATCCAGCCAATAACCCACCATTACCGCCATATACTGAAGCACCAAACAATATTCCCAAATAACCGCATTTCATTTCATCTATTGTGTACAATCCTAGTCATTTTTTGTTTATCCATCTTTCACTTCTAACATTAATGACAAACCATTATCGAGCAATCAGAGTTCAGCTAAATTGGTTCTGTGAGTTACATGCTTAAAATACACTTCATTTGACATTTAAATTATATTTTCCTGAGCCCAGCTTGATAGAAACAGAATTATTTTTTGAGGATTTAATACATTTCAATATAGATTGGAAATGTTACCCTACCCACTAATGAGTCATATAGTCACAACAATGCGGTTGTGATGGAGTGAATTATCTTGATGGACTGCTCTAAACAATGAGCAGTTGCATAGGCATTACATTCTGTTTTCCAGGTGACTGGATGGTGGATTATTGGAAAAGCTTGATCTATGGAGATTTAAAGATTACATGTTATGGCATTTCAACATAAAATGAAACAGAAGCCACCAAGAGGAACAAGGGTGGAATTTAAGAAGACTGTTTAGTTCGTTATGTGTACTTTTTATAAGTATGTATTAATTTCTCCGACCTAAATCTAGCAAAGTATAAGAAGCCTTCTTGGCATCAGTGCATCTCTTCTGATTGGATGTGTCACTTGCCCATATGGTGCCTTATGCATGTAACTTAACTGCAAATCCATGCAGGAAGATGGGTGGTGAGTGCTGTGGCCATGCTGTGACCAAAAGGGATGAGAGAGCGAGTTTTTAAAACTTGATCTTGCAGCACATTTGGCCGTTCTCTCTTACTGAAATTGTAAGCGAGAACAGCCAGTGTAAATTCGCCAAAGGAGATCGAAAAAAAAAAAAGATTGCAGGCTGTGCTGATCAATCAATGTAGCACCGGCTGCATTCATTGATCAGCTCAGTGTGCGATATCCAGCCCTAGAGGTTAAATGGGGACAAGTCTCCCCATTCAAAACCTCTAGTGCTCCCTGATTGGCTGAGGAAAGCCTTCTGATTGGCTTAGAGGAGACCATGGCTTAGAGGAGAGCAAGAGAGGTTTTGAATGGGGAGACTTGTCCCCATTTAACCTCTAGTGCCCGGAGATTGCAAACAGAAGGATTCCCAGGGCTGCATGAACGAATGCAGCTCTGAGAATCCCCATGCACTAGAGGTATTTAACCTCTAGTGCCCGGGGCTGGCAGTGGAACTGCAGATGAACTCTCAATGAAGTTTCTCTTTTGAGAAGTCATCTGCAGTTCAGTTCCCACGGTCACCGAGCTAATAAGTACAGCCCAGTGACCATGGGAACTGAACTGCAGATGAACTGCGATCCCCGGGCACTAGAGGTTAATTAACCTCTAGTCCCCAGGGATCGCAAACAGGAGGATTCCGAGGGCTGCATGAATGAATTCAGCCCTGAGAATCCACTGTGATCTCGGGGCACTAGAGGTTAAATAACCTCTAGTGCTGGGGATCGTAATGATTTCCTCATCTTATGATGGTTTCGCCAAATTGGTTCGCCAAGATTTTGCGGACCCATCGGAAGTTCAAGGAAATTTACGCGAGAATGCCTGGTGACCAACAGTCATACCCCCAAAGAAGTGGTTTAGTGATACTTACAGTCTTCAAGGATAGCCCTAGAGGCTGGGAAACCCTGTTGCCATCTTTTAACAGTTGTTTGATTTATGAAAGCTCTCCAAAACTGGATTAGAAACTGTGAAGGGTGAACCTGAATGATCCAGGTAAAGTTCAGCCATTTATCAAACCTTTGGTCATATAATGTATATCTTATTCGGTTAATACACTGAATGCTCACTTAAACGTACTCTGCACATTCACTGGTTTAAACATTACATCTAGAGTTATAAATATAGTGAATGTACAAAATGGTGAATAAAAAATACAGTGAATACAAAATGGTAAATAAGACTGGCTTTAGCAGAGTTTTACAAGTATGAACCTAATGATAGGTCCAGACTGGAAGTGGGAACAAGCATTCTTGTGTGGCTCCTGAAAGATGGCATCTTGCCAGCCACTCGGGCACTTGCCTGAACCAGAGTTTGCAGATTTGATAGCGGGCACCAGTGATCAGTACTGAACTCCTCATTACCACTTATATATAGTCCATTTGGATGACACCGGTAGATGCAACATGTTGCAACCCTCTAAGACAACAGTTGAGGAGTATAAGGAGATCGTAACCACATCACAACCAGTCTGAGTCTTATTATGGAAAAATACAGAACTTGCCTTTGTGAAAACAGTTGAGATTTGCATATCAATTTTGCTTCCTCTATCTCTGCATCTAACAATCTTATGACAAGTACATTTCACTGAAGGAAACCTCTGCTCATGAATGTTTTATTTTATGCTTGGTGTGAATTTCCCAGGTTAGTGACAAGTTTACGCTAAGCAGTAGAAACGCAAGAGCGGGCTCAACGAAGAGAAGATAATTATCAAACTTTTCTAACAATTGTTTAGGTCTCTGAACAAAATATGTAAAGCTGGTGTCCAGAAAACAGCCAAATAAATAGCTATGGTGTATATATTAGAACTCTTACCTGCCAGTTTGCATTTGTGTGCATTCAGTTTTGGGATTTACACAGCTCTAATAAACTGCATAGGTAGCCTGAGAATCGGATTTTTTTCCTGAAGGGAGGTGGGTAACAGTCTGGGCATATTCCTGCTCCAAGCTTTTGACAGGACAATAAAGGAGCAAAAGTGGATGAAAGTCCACAGGTTCTCTTTTAAGGTGAAGCAATGAACATACATGGGCTCTGTCCATCAATTTAGTGAAGGGGTTTAATTAAAATGCAATAAGCAGGAGAGAGTAACTAGGGCACATAATGTCCAAACAGGCAGCTCTGGAGGGCACTAAAACATCACACAGATGAGCATATATGTCTCTTTATCCTCATCTTCCAAGAGACCAGCATGCCCATTAAACTGCCCTTGTGGACAATAAAAAACAATGGTCCTCCCTGTTGTAGTGAGTAACCCATGCTGTGACATTCTTGATATGTCCTTGTCCTTACATAGGATCCTCCTTTGAATTCTCCTTTCCCAGCAGGCTTCTAATTGGATTTCAAGGGTCTCTCAGACTGTAGGAGGTTCTGCTTTCCTTAAAAAAACTAGTGACCAAGGCTCAAACTATTGAATCTTAATTTCTCCATGGCAAGTACCCCATAACACTCAATTTTCCCATTTAGGAACCAATTTCGCTGGCGCCAATCTTAGTCATTGGGCACAGGAACAACACCTTTCACTGCTGACTGGCTCCCTTCTCTACCATGACCAGGAACCTTACCCAGCTGGGAGAATCAAGACTCAAGGCCAAGCACACTACTACATATACACAGGAGCTTTCTATTCTGGAGGGTTCTAGTACTAGGGAGCTCCTTCTCCCCCTTAAAATTGACACTATATACAATTTAAATACTGTTAAAGTAATTACATTTCTCACCTACTAACTCTCCAAAAAATCAATGTTACAAAAAGTGTGGCTTGCAGTAACAAAATACGGATTCCTACAATTGGGTATGGCTAAAATGACCAAGGCATTGGTGGATCAAATATGGGATTTGTCCCAATTTCCTTTTAAAATAAATCAATGTGAGCTATGAGAAAAGGGCATTTTTCTGTTAGATACCTACACTCCGAATTTTATGTTATAAAATGAAATCAATAGCCATCGTTCCTTTTATGAGTATTGAACTTAAAAGTGCGAATACCTAGTCCTTCTCTGGAGACAAGGAAAAAAATCAATAACTGAAATATGCTTTCTCATTTAAAATAAAGTCTGCTACATCTTAAAATTGCAATATGCTCAAGATTAAAAAAAAATGTTCAATTTTATCCCATATGGCTGAATTTGCAAGGCAAGTAGAACAGTTTTGCATGTAAAGATGAAAAATTTAGTATTCATAAATGTCTGACCAGCATTCCTATGACCTGTCTAAGTTCCCTCTAGACATCATTTTTAAGAGTTTTACAAGTTTTTTTATTCTCATTATCCACAAAGGATCGCTGGCTCAGCAGAGCTAACATAAGGTATTATATTGCTACCATCTCCATGTGACATAATTAGAATTAACGATACCCGTTTTCAATGTTTCATTGCACTATGTATTGAATTAGAGAGTCTTATTAAAGAAAACTTAAATTGCCAATCAGAAGATTGTTTGTGTATTCCAACCTGCTAAAGATAAATGACAGGCTTGATCTTGAATTGAGCAAAATTAGCACTGTCCCTGGAATGTTCATTTTTACATAAAAAAACTAGAATATCTGTCTACAACAATACAAATAAATGGAGCTGTGGGCTGAACTCCAAGCAAACTGAATACATTTCTGAAATACACTGACCCACCTGCCAAAAGATTTTTTGATTATGGTCAGCCGGTCTAGTGAGCAAAACATAAGTGCCAGGTGGCAAAGCCAGGTTGGTGACCTTGCTGTTCTGTTCCCAAGCTATGCAATACAGCTGGATCACCAACCTGCCCCTAAGCCTGTGATTGGAATATGAAGGAGTTATGAAGCATATGACTAATGAGAGTATTGCTTTTCTCCATACCACTTATAATCTTGGGCAAACTGTTGAATAACAGCACTGTGCAAAGCTGAAGAGCTCCTTGGTCGGAGTGCCCCACCTTCATTTCCCAGTGATGTTTTGGAAGACATGGCAAGATCTATTATAAATCAGCCTTAGCATCCTAAATTTGTGCCATTTATGTGCCTTTAGCAGGTCAGGTTGCCTTTACACCATTTATGTAATTTGTTGGACGTTTACCTTCCAATGTTTTAACATTTTATTTTGGAACAAGTAGAAAGCACTAACTATAGTCAGCCCAAACGTGCTCAAATATCAGCCGATCCACAATAATTCCTTCTAAAACCAGCCTCATTAAAATAAAACTGTAACAGGATATATATTAAATCGAAAAAGATCCAGAGTCCTGGAATTTTTCAAAAAGTGATGATGGTTCCTTTCTCTCATGTCAGACTTAAGGTGCGTACACACTTGACAAATTTATCATTGGAAACAAACAACTAACAACTGATCATCTGATAATCGTTAACAAAAAAAGTACACAGTGATGGCGATGAACAAGGATTGTCGCTGGAAACGAACGACCGTCCCGGCGGATCTGATTGAGCGACCATCGTTCACTATCTATTGTGTGTGCGGTCATTCAATGATCCTGGATGGTTCTGCAGTAGACTTTCTCCTTTACATGTCACATATCTAGCATGTGTACACTATTGGTGGATTATATTTCAACATTCGTATTGTTACAGCATGTACAGAGTTGTGCACAATACGATCATTCAAAATAATGGTGCATCGTTGGTTTTGTAACGATAATTATTGCAAGTGTGTATCTAGCATTAGAACCCTAGGCCAGTTTAAGACACTTTGCATAGGGAATTTGGAGCCATCTATATCCCTGTTGAGACTTTACCTGCTTTCTCTTACTCTAGGACAGGGCAAAAAGAGACCAAACATCTCTGAAAGACACAAGAAGCCCTAAACCACATATTTCAGTAGCGTGGTGAGAAGCTAGAAGGTCAATCATTTTTTATTGCTGTACTTCAAATGGGGAAGTGTCTTTGCATTTCTTTCGTACTAAAGATACGATATATGGCACAGTTTCACCTCCATAAGAAATTATTTTATATGGCACTAACATATTATGCACAAGGCTCTTAGTCATGTCACTAACCATCCCTCAGAAGGAGGCTCACAATCTAGTGTTCCCAATATAGCCATACATCATTACCAGTTTGAGGCCATTTTGGGGGCAAAGGCATTTACCCTAACCAGATGTTTTTAGGAGGTGGGATGCACCTCCCCATGCAAATCCTGAACCGAGGACCCAGCACTGCAAAGGCAAGAAGCCATGAAGACAAATGTCCCCATGGAGGACTCTTTCCTGCTATGCCAAAACAGAAGGTGCTCAGTAAACATAGCCAGAAGTTTCACAGACATAGTGATTAACATGAAAACGTTGTTTCTGGGCTCGAATCACATTCCAGAACCTATTGACTAAACTCTGATGGTGTCCTTCTGGAGAGAAAAGGAAATGACACTGTAATATATACTAGGTCCACTTTAATCTTGTCCTAAAAATATCCAGTTCATTGCCCGTAGATCTAAAAAGATGGCAGCTTGTTTAAAATGTATTTTAATAATACCTCTTAGTGCTTATTTAGTCATTTTAACCATAACCAACCTTAAAGCAAGTCACTATGCAGTTTTTCTCCAGTACAAAATACCAGTAAATGATTTACATTACGTCTAACACCTTTATTACACCAGCCTTTCAAAGCCAGCCTGTAGAATTTGTCAAACCCCAGGGTCAGCAAAACATAACCTTCTTCTACCGTATTATTATTGCTCTTAATGCACTTTAAATTGTACATTATTATCCAGGCCAGAAACACATGACAATACAGTACGTCTCCATTTGCAGCATTGACTGAACGAAAAAAGAGAGAAGGAGAAATAAATGAAATGCTTTCAGTCACACAGATGAATTGTTCTCCAACATGGCCCTAAATGGAACAATACTACAGAAGGAGTATTACTAAACAAAGAAAAAAGAATTACAACAAAAGTAACAGGTGTCTTTAAAATTTAGAAACCCCTTCTGTCCTTGCTGAAAGCACCCATTATAGGGGGTGAAAGGCTGTTGGATTTCTCAAGCAGGATTTGGTAATACTGAGTTCTGTGTTTCATCAAAAAGTACTTTATAGAGTAGTGTTTCTCAACCGGGGTTCTTTGGAAGTCTAGGGTACCTCCATAGGTTGTTAGGGGTTCTTTGAGAAATTAGCCATTTGTGCTTTTCCGGTTTAAGTGACACCAATGATCTTTTCGGGTATCTGTAGGGGTTACATTCTTTCCAATGGCCAGAAATGCAAGGGCTCTGGATATAGTAAGTATAGTAAGGGTTCCCTGAAGAGCTTAAAGTTATTTCAAGGTAGGAAAGATGAGAATTACGACTAAAGCTTTGTACAGATACAGGATTTGTGGCACCAAAGACAAGTGTTTATCTGTTGCGTCTGTATAGTGATCCCATGATGTCATTTACTGGTCCATCATACTGGATCATTAAACAACCTGCCCATTCTACCACTGTTGTTTCCTAACCTCTCCTCCATAAAACAGGTCCTGTTCCTTCTAACACTGTAGACAAATTACTAACAATCATTTTTTTCAACAATTATTGAGCAGCTTTACCTAACCTAAGGCAGAGTTACAGGACATGCAGGAGACTGTAAATGGACCGGCAGCATTTAAGGAGCTCTTTAAAGTGGAAAATAGGTTATGGCTTGAACTAAAGGCCACCAAGATGAGTTTCAGAAAAGATAAAACTTCTGCGTGCCTTTTAGTATTTTATATGCAGTGGGATATTTGTATATATTGCTTTTATCAGAATATTAATTCAAGCCAGAATAAAATTGGCGCAGTTGATCTGGCCTCATAAAGTCCAACATAAGAACCTGAGAAATAAAGCGATAAGGCTGGAAAATGAAGTTATCGCTCCAGAAGATGCAAGCATTACAACTAAAAGTGTAGAACTTGGTAACTTACTTCTGTCTAAATGAACTGCTCACTGTAAAGCTCAAAATAATTCCTAAACAGTTAACCGGAACCAAAAACATGAGCACAACCCCAAGACAAGTGTTTAAAAGTGGAATAGCCCTCACATTGGGGCTTTCATCTAACTTCTTATTGCAGAAAGTGAAAGGAAATTTCCCCAATAGTACCAAGCAATGAAAAAAAAAAAAAACCTTGTGCAGAGGTTTAATACCTTCTGTACTTTCCATTAAAAGCAAAAGGAGAGTTTGAGTTTTTAGCATTGTACTCAGACAGGAAAGAATAAAGCCTCCATGGAGGTCTAAAGCCATGTCTTCACTACATTTTTATGATGAAGAAAGGATGCAACTTAAAAACAGAAAATAGAACGGACATAGTAGATAGGCTGCAAAAAAATATAAAATAAATGGCCATATAAATACAAATGCCCATTTTTAACTGGTTCGCTTTAAAGAGGCATACACACGTAAAAATATAGTCGTTGGAAAGGATCTTTCACAATCCTTTCCAAAGACTAATGACTGCACGATGCATGAATGAGTGCTCTACATACAGCACCGTTCGGCTCTATGCAGAGGGGAGGGGAAGAACGATGAAGCGGCACCCTGCTGCGTGCTCACCCACTTCCCTTGCATTAGGATCGTTCGTTGACCATCATCCATGGATCTGCCAGGACGGTTGTTCGGATGATGGATGCTGTACACACGCCAGATTCTCGTCCGATATCGGCCCTGAGCCGATCGGGTGAGAACCATTGGACGTCTGTATGTATCTTAAGACTAACTCTAATTCTGAGTACCTCCTTTCTGTTTATATATTAGTATTTCATAGCAAGTCTTACCAGATCCTACAACAATGTAAACTTTTATCAGAAACAAAAATTACAATTGTTACAAAGAATGGGGGCATTAATGGTAAAAAGGGTGACAAACATAAAGCGTCCCTTTCCTGCCCAGTATCAGTGCAGAATGTTAACTGGAAAAGGAAACTTTAATAAAAAAAATACAAAAAAAAAATGAAAAAATATATATTTATTAGGCAGATATTACTTTTATGGATTCTGGCTTACTTTTTGTCGTATCTCTTCTTCCATTTTCACTGGTGATCCCAATTCGGCCACTTGCTTCACCCCTTCACTGGCCAAACCACCATACTCCCAAAGTACATAGTTCTTAGAGTGTGAGCCACCAATAATTGCAGACCAGTGATTAGCTCTTCCTGAGGATAGAAGAGAGAAATGGTAAGACTGGTAATAATTCGTTGTACAAATACCTGTAGAGTAGATGTCTAGCAAAGGCCTTATTACTTACAACCATGTTCCTGTAATCCCCGCTAAATTGCTGCTGTAATTTTTTGTAATTGAAACTTTTTTGTTCCAATTTTGGTTTTCAAGGCTTGTGTCCCACTAGCATTTTAGGAATTTATGAATGAACTGAAGGGCAATAACACCTATACATTCTGCTAATGTGCAGTAAAATTGGCTATTGGACATTAAGGCACAACACTGTAACAAGAAACTAATAAAATTAATGGAGGATCTCAGCTTTGTGGAGAGATTAGCTGAACTGAATGTATTCTCCTTTGAGAATAGATGTTTAAGAGGGAATATATTCACCCTGTATAAATATAGAAACGGTCCATATAGAAAGCTCCCTACCCAATTATTCCCTTTGAGATCATTACAAAGGACAAGAGGGCACTCTTTGCGTGTG
Source organism: Pyxicephalus adspersus (assembly GCF_032062135.1). Classification (NCBI taxonomy): domain Eukaryota; kingdom Metazoa; phylum Chordata; class Amphibia; order Anura; family Pyxicephalidae; genus Pyxicephalus; species Pyxicephalus adspersus. The sequence continues at coordinate 51,198,174 of NC_092866.1, read as the reverse complement.
GAGGAAAAAAAGTTTAAGCTCTGGATAAGGAAGGGATTCTTTACTGTAAGGTCTGTGAAAATGTGAAATAAGCTCCCTTTAGGAAGTAGTTTCAGCAAATACTATAGATTGCTTTAAGAAAAAGTTGGATGCTTTTCTAGAAACACAGAATATATCTGGGTATTAAGGCTTTCAAGTAAAGACACCAGAGACTGTTGATCCAGGGAACGTCTGATTGATTCATGGAATCAGGAAGGAATTTTTCCCCTGTTGAAGCAAATTGTACCAGGGTTTTTTTTTTGCCTTCCTCTGGACCAACTATGTCTTATAGGGTTTTATATCTGGGATATGTTTATTTCCCTAGACCAATTAATAGCAGAAATTTGTAAGACATTCATTCAAGATTTGCTGGTTCACCCAGGTTCTTCAAAGACAGTCTTTTTTTCTCATAGTCATAGTCTTATGTAGAACAAATATGTTTACCCTAGTTGGGTATATGTTTTTAGTAATTATATTAATTTCTCATAATCAGGTAAATCTGAACAATAGCATAATGTGAAATGCGTAAACTAAAATTCGGTATTACTTACTCTTTTTTAAAGTTGTATTGAGCAGCAAAATAATGATCCTCTATAGAATTTTAAGAGTCCACCTTCTCAATTGGGAAACTGAAAAAAGTTTAATTCAGTGATTTATGAACTGCAAGTTTGGTGGCTCCCTTGAGGAAGTGAAATATCTGAATTGGGAATTCATGAGATATGGAACGGACATGATGAATTCTACATGCTCTTATTGGGAATGTGTAATGCAAATAATGTTTTTGAGTTTATGGCAGGCACCCGTATGCTGACCAAGACGGGGGCCACAGAGAAAAATCAGATACAGAGAATGGTAGGACAAACAATTTTAACTTTTTTTGGAGAGGGGTGCCAAATCACACTTTTGTGATATAGTGCATAATATTGTACATAACAGCAATTGGGAATTAGCACATTGCGGTAGCATCAGTTTTTCAAGGCAATGCACCTAACAAAACACAAGCAAGACCTTGCATTGGGATACACCAATTTGGGAAAAAAATGCTGCATTTTTTGGTTTTGAATTGGAAGCCTATTTAAAACAAATGAATTTCCATAAAATCTTAAAAGCTCCTTGACCCTTTGCAATATTAATGCCCTAGCAGTCCCATTCCCTCTTGAACAAATCCTTTTCCTCTTCCAGAAGTATTTAATTACAATCTGTACAGACCAAGATGCTTCATCCTTCCGTATATTACCTTTAGCTGTTCCTGGAAGGGGTATATGGGGGAAGAATATAGAGTCACTGGAATCGGCTTGGTCTGTTGCCATTACATCCAATATGGTGGCACTCAAAAGCCTCCGCTAATTTGTAAATCTGCAAATAAACTTTTACGAGCACATACGAGCATGTAAAAAGATTGTTGTTGAAATGAATAGTTTACTGACAGGGTCTCTTTAAGTAGTTTAGTGCATTTATTTCTTGTCTATATCTACTCCTTAAACTTAACTGCTAAAAAAATAAAAAAAGTAATGCTCTGAACAAAAGCGTGAATATGATAAATGCAGGCACTAGGTACTTTAGGATCAATTCCAACCCATGTACCCCGTGTTGCACTGTAGTTCCTAATATGCAAGTTCGTTACAAAACGTTACAACACTTAATGAATAATGATAATCACAGCTGCCAGTTGGGCGCAGAACTGGATTGTTTTTCGGTCTCTAAGTAGAATCACATTTAGGAGAACATATGTTCTGAGTGCACAATGGAACAGACACACAGAACAAAGAACGCCAGGCGCGGGTGATTATCAGTCCCGCGCACGGTGAGGTAGGTAAGTGCAAACCCAGCAGAGAAGCAGAATAAAAGCTTCAGCGGTAAACATTACGCTCAGCACATCTTCATTCTTATTATTCAAAAGCCTTCAGCGTCTGCAGGTTGTTTTGTCGTTTCTCTACTGTTCGGAACAAAAGCATGCGGAATATGAACCTCGGTCGTTTTCTGCTACCCAGTGCTCACAGCAACAAAGAATGTAGAACTGTACTGATTCGTGCATTCATTATCGAGGATTAACGACAGGAAACCATAACCAATAACTTTTTTTCTGCCAATATGTTTAGAAGGTAACCGCAGACAGAACAGGATACTTTAGATACATAACATGAGTACAATTATAGTGTCATTTAAAGGTTGATTGTTCTGCTCAACAATCTGCTCTAGTGAGCCTAAATTTTTATAGGTTAGGAGTTTTAGCAGGAAAATCTTTTCACTGAAGCTACATGCGGATATCCGTTGCCCAAGACCAACGTTCAATGAAATTTTTGCATCAAGCTGTCTCGTTCAATGAAGATCTAGCGTCAAGATGGATGAATGAGCTACAGGAATGCCTTGTTGGTTTCTAATGGGGAAGACGCAGTGGGAAGCCTCCCACTTCCCCTCCCATCTACAAATTGATAAACCATTCTACTGTCACTAGAAATAATCAATATTCAGGCTGATTGCAAAAACAAACACTCTTGACACTCCAAGGTAACACAGCTGTTCTTTACCTTGCCAATCAAGCCATTTCTATAGTCCAAATTTTTGCCCCAGTTTGGTCAGAATGGACCTTGAACCAAACTGAAGCAAATTCGAACATTACTAGTTGGCAACAGAATCTCTGTGTAAAAATAGAGATATAAACCTGAATAAAGAAAACAACTATGGACTGGTAGGTTGCAAAATATTTTGTTTTTATGTTTAGGGGTTGGGGTGAAGAAGGTGTTAAGGTTTCCGGAAGTGGGGGAGGAGTGAAATGCAATGCGGGACTAAGTGTTAGCGACAGCTTTAAATATCAATATTAGGTTAGCATTGTGCTCTATATTTTAGAACGTAAGCTTTGTACCGAGCTGAATCATTAGGAACTTTTTATTTTGTTGCATATTTTGAAACAAGAATTGTGAAGTCCAGAAAGGAGCTCCATGTGCAAGGCCAGTTACTTGATGCTACAATAGTTCCAAAACGAGAGTAGGAAAACACTAAAATGGAGAGAGCCCTACAAAGATCATGGCAAAAATCATGGTCACATGATTTGTAGAATCCACTTTTTAAATGTTTTTTACCTTGAAAAATGCTACACTGTTTACAGCAAAGTTTGTTATTTTTTATGCAATAGTCTACTCCTGTTTTTTTTTTTTTAACTTTTTACATCGATTTAAAATTTAGGTCTCTAACCATACATGTACACATTGGTTTACATTTGTCTTTTTATATTTTATTTTATAAGTATTGTTTATTGTTTTTATCCAGGGAATTTCATTAGGCAATACTTTTTCCTAAATGTCCGGACTAAGGTTTGCAGGGTGATGGTGGTGCTCCTCCAATATATCACCTTCATGTATAGGTTATATAGTTCATTGTTAGAAATAATCAATCAATTACTTATTTAAATGATCAGCGTTTTTCACATCGATAAGCTATTCCAAACAAGCACTGGAGCACTATACCATATACCTTGTATCAGTACAAGGATCCATCATATTATTTGATGGATAACCAACTAAGCAATAGGGAGCAAGGTAGTATTTATGTGTTTGCACTGAGGAATGTCTCAACTGAAGAGTTGTACACAAGAACATTTTGTTCCAGACTTTTCTTGGTGCTATATAGAAAATGTACAGCCAATGCATTTTGGGGGCCTCTGCCTTCTTCCTGGCTCAAAGTGAATGCTTGGGACATGGTATGGTGACTGTGTCCAAGTGTTTTGGTAGAACCTGAAGATTTAGAATATATATTATCCAGTTCTATGCAAATACTTGGGGGTACTCTGCCTTCCTCATAATTTACAGTAAGTATTCAGTCTATACCATGGTATGAAACTGGTTTGGGGACCATGTCACGGTATTGTGGTGGAACTTGATGAATTGTAATAACTGGAATAGGGTAAAGTTTCCCGATGGGTTCTGTCATCTCAAGCTCTGAATAAGAAGGAGCTCAAATCCCCGAAATCTGCTGGCTGTACTCCTATGATATAGCAGCAATACAGTATTCACTTGAGGCACTTCTCATCACACACATATGGAAGCTATCCACTAAATAGCTGAAAACCCCAGAAGCCTCATAAAGCAACTTCAGCCATCTATCATTGATCCCAAATACACGAACATGAGATTTTCTTCAATACCAGTCCTGCCCAGCCCTGTCATGGTCACAAGAATTTTCCAGGGAGTGAGGAAGACCGTCTTTGGTCGGATTCTACCTCATTAAAGTTCTTGACAACCAGCCTAACTTTCCAACACATTGGCCAAAGACAGAACACGTAAAGGCAATGGATGACCCTTAACTTTTTTTATTCTTATTTGCAACCTGCCACAGTCAAAAACAAGAGCTCTAGTAAATGTATCTGTGAGTGACTAACAGTAAAATAATAAAAAAATAATAAAACCCAATATTGCAATAAAAAGAAAAAAAATGATCATTTTCTGCCATCTCACAATGTCCGTGAATGCAAGATTATTAAATTGCGCTTTTTTACAATATTGTCTTTGACAGCTTAATGTACCTTTATTGTCAAAACCTTTATCGTACTTTTAAATAAATTCCTTCCATAAAAAAGCACTGCCAGCATGTTCCCCATGGTAGAATTCTTTATATATAGGGTCTGTGTGTAATTGGCTATTTGATAGAAAAGGCCAATAAAAAAAAGTGGAAGGAAATGATTCTGTCATCCGGTATTGAAGTCTATAGATAAGACGTTTCATTAAAGAGTTCCCTTTGCCTTGCTACGAATGGAAGGTCAAATCTTTTATAGGCAACAATGAATCATATTTAGAGAGGGGACAAAACAGTTGAAGTAATTACATGGACAGAAATTTCAATGAACGGGGCCCTTGGCTGACAGATGACCCGCTGGGACGATTTCTGTGGCACTGAAATATAGATCATACGGGAGTTTTGTTTGTTCTGCAACATGTCTTGTGGAGATTCAGCATAGATTTGGAAGCAAATTTATGGCAACTTCATTCTAATTTCCTACTCAGAAAAAGGCACATATTATGTTTTGTATAATAATAGTTGAAGTCTTGATTTTTCTCCAAAGGCCCGCAAGAGCACGATAATTTTTTGCTTTGATGACCTAAAGGCATCTCTGGGCAAAATCAAACATCTGCCTTTTCTTCTCATTCTCCCCCCCTACAACCATGTTTAGCAACATTTTATAAACCAGGTCCCCTGACCCAGTGCAGTTTCTTCAACTTTAAAGCAGGCCCAACTACTAATTCATAATGTGGGCAGTGATGGCATCAAGGCTTTAGGTGATTAAGGACAGCATTTGCATTTCTTTGTATATCTCCAGCAGTTCGTTAGATAGGGAGTTTTGGTAAGAATGAGCGGGGGGATTTTTTTTTCTTAGAACGGAGACCAACGTTTAGGTGTTGCAGTCATGTGAAAAGATAGGTACCCCCATGGAAATTGCTGACTTTTGGTAAAGAATAAAATTTGACTCACTTGGGTAGTCCTTAGCATGTGACTTCTCCGACCAGTTTCCATAGAAAGTTAACCTGTATTTAGCTGTTCCACAAGCACAGCAGTCGGGGATTGCCTTCTCGTTAGCGCCTTCAGATGTGGCATCTATGAAAAAAATCAACAATGTAACACATGCCAAACATTTTTTTTTACATGTATAGAACTGTGAACTAGTTTGTATATCTCAGGGAACAGATAAAATTTTTATCAACACTTGGTACAGTTGTTTTTTGTATTTTTCTTTTCTAATAAGACGTTATAGAAAAAAAACTTTGCCATTATACAATGGCATTAAGGTACCATAATAGTACCATGTACCATGATAACCATTTATTACAGAATGTTGGAATCAGGGGATGCCCTTTGCTGGATAATTTACATTTTTAGAGTTACAAGCTTTTAAGATGACTTATAATATCCCTTGTATGAAGCTTGAAGAAGGGTTCCAAGTTTTCCTAAAACTTAATCCTTTAAGTTAGCCAATGAAGGGTATTATTTAAACTCTAAACCCTTTTTTAAAGCAGTGAATGTCAGGGATTATTCACTTTTTTAAAAAAACTATCTACAATTTCTTATTATTGGGCAAAGAGGCCACCATTTAAAGAGAAACTCTTGAAAAATTAAAATTACACCTAACACGAGCAATCTATAAAAAAATATATATATCATATAAAAAGTAATTAGACTTAGCAGAGCACTTCTTCAAATAAACGTTCATAGGCCTGCACCTCCTTTTTCCAGCCTTACAGAACCTAGTTAGGAGTTTGATAAGCATACCATACCCACTTTTCTAATTACTGGATTACATTAATGGCGTTACCAAGGAACGTGGTCTAGAACAGACTGTCTTTGCTTGCAGCTTTGCAAGTTGTGCACACAATTTGCATTATAAAAACATTCATGTTTCGTATTTACAAGTAGATCCTCTATGTGCACATTGAAAGTATTTGGTGATGCCTAGAATATATCATTATTTCAGGCGTTGTCCCAGGGTATTCTGGAAAACCATAGTCAAAGCCATTGTCAAGTCAAGGAAGGCATCAAAGTGTTAATACATCATGCTTGCCCAATGCCCCTTTGAAAATTCAGTACAAAGCCCCAGAACCTTTTGAAAGTTCACCCCCAACTGATTTACACATCTTCTCAATCGTCCATATCAAAAGTTACTTTATATCAACTTCATTGATATCCAAAGATAATCTAATCAACTGACCCTTCTATAGCAGGCTGTAATACCGGACGTTGGGTGCTAAACCCCACTGGCCCATGCGATAAAACCTCCAGCAAAGTTTTAACATTCAACACACTGGTCCGTCTCTGTGCTGCAGTGTCATAGCAGGTGGTGTAAGGATCACTCCTGAAAGGGTTGAATAATGAAGACTTTGTGGGAGGCTTCATCTCCTACACACGGCTAGGATTCTCAGGACTCACTGAGCCCCAAATAGGAAAGTACTCACAGTCATCATTGAAGGATTCTGTTTAGAAGTTACTGCAATATTTTTTTGATCCTACTAAAGCTAGACTTTATATTTCAATACTTTCATGATAATCTCACCTAGCTCACACATTCTTTTAGTAAGTGATCCTTCATCCTGGAAGTAGATGATTTTCTTCTGAACAATGCTTGCTCTGTAAAAGAAATAAACCAATATTACACATTGCTTTATTATAATACAGCTAAGGACTCGTATATGACAGTTCAAACAAGTACCAAATCCATACTGATACACAAAGAAGATTTCCTTAACTTTATCTGACAGAGCCTAATCCTTCTTTATTTGTATTGGGGGTGCACTCCCCTTCCCAAACATTGTCTATCCCGCTGAAATGTTCCTTCTGTGAGGTGCAATGTCTCCAATCCTCAAAGGTAAAGTGACAGTGACATCGCTGATAGGTATGTCCCTTTACAACAGTTTTATTCTACTAAAGTACTGTATTCCACTATAGTGCCAGCAGACACAGCCTACATAAGAGTGGCAACTCTGCTCTGAATTCAGTAGCGGTGCTGCATAGTTGCCACCCTAATACGGGAAGCTGCCTTAGATGGGCTTTACTAGCAATATCAGCGGGTAGATTAGGATATTTGCTGGAGAACTCAAACTGCAGCTGGACTTGTAATAGAAAGATCATAATTTAAGTAAGACCCATCCACCTGTAATACCAACTTGTTACTATTTAGTTTTACAACAGAAAAATTGCAGGACTGTTCATGTTGGAATTTGCTGCTTTATTAGGTAAAGACCAGTTTACTAAAAACAATATATTAGCTTATTAAAAATAAAAGCAAGCTTTAGCCCATCCACCTAGGTCAAGATTTCTTTTGGTTTTAAGTTTAATCCCCTTAATTATATATGCAGATTATCGATTGAAAATCTAATAATTGTATTACCACACACCGCAATCAATGCATGGCTGATTCTTTCATATGGATTCTTTATAATTGATTTAAATGCATAACCTCTGCATTTTTTTCTTTGATCTCTCTGTTAACGAATATAAATGTACAAGATGTATGCATGCTGCAACATTTAATCGTACAGTCAGTTCTACTCCTGATTCTGAATATTTCAAGAAAATAAAATTATAACTGCTCAATTTGCTATAAGTTAAACACAGTGCTTGATCTAGATGAGCAGCATGGTGGCTCCGAGGTTAGCACTTTTGCTCTTGCAGCGCTAGGAATCTCAGCCAGGACATTATCTGCATGGAGTTTGCATGTTCTCCCTGTGTTTGCGTGGGTTTCCTCTGGAAACCTCAGTTTCCTACTGCAACCCAAAAACAGGCAGTTAGGTTATTGGGTGTCCCCCAAAAAATGACCCTGGACTGTGAATAAAGACAAATGACTATGGTAGGGATACTAAAGTACTAGCCCCTATGGGGGACAGCTAGTGACATGACTATGGACTTACGCGTGCTGCGCAATATGTTGGCGCTCTTTAAATACTGTGTAATAATAATAAATCGTCTTTACAAGGCTGAAATCACAGCACCGGTACAAAGTTTTTACCCTGTGGTAAACCATGCCACTGTGTGGCACCATCAAAGTTTGAAGCCTGACCTCTGAAGCCAGTTTTAATATGACACACAAGGGTGTCATATCTCCTCATTTCTTCGGCAGGGGTGTTTAACAAAAAAAAAAATTGTCTTTAAATTTTAATAAACACGTTTAAAGATAACATCATTACATTTTTACCTACTAGTTTAAACTAAATGACTGTATATTTCAGATGATAAAGTAGATCCAGCCCATAAAAATACTCTTTAATGTTTATGGGCCTTAACTTAACCTTCCAAATGTCTCCTAAATATTGTACCACTCATATTTTCATGACAGAGAATTATTAATATAGCAATCAGAATCTAAATGACACATTCACTTCATCCCGAAAACGGCCCTGGAAGTTGAGATTATTTATTAATAGACATTTCACCAAATGGAAGAAAATAACACACTTTCATGTTTTACTGCAAACCCTTACATGTCACCCTGAAACAACAATTAGCTGTCTCAGAAATGATGCCTTAATTTCCATATGTATAGAGCTAATGGAAAAAAAAAACCTTCAAATCAAATACTTGCGACCAGGTCATAAAATTTAGAAATGTTTCAATTACATGGTATACGTTGTTTGACAGGAACATTAAAGAATTTCAAGTAAATTTAATCTAGTTTTCAAGTATTAATTTATTTTGCCATTTATTTTACAACTTATGTGACGCAACTTTCAAGAAACCAGTTTTACTGAAATGACTAGAGGAATGAAGCCTCTACACGGCACAAGGAAGGTATTGATGCCTCCTGTGTGTCTCGTATTGACTATTCAAAAACATGGCTGGCCTTAAAGCAACATAGAAAATGTAAGGTGTTTCTTTTTTAACTCAGTGAATGTTTTAGATGGCTTTACTAGAATTATCAAAGTATAAAATCAACAGGTGGTACCTGTGCAGTATATAGGAATAGGCAAGAGTGGGACATTAAACTTTAAATAAAATTTAAAAAAAATCTGGTAAAACAAGGGTGCATATAAATACTAAAACCTGTAATATAACTCCACAGTAGCATGTCTAATATATATATATATATATATATATATATATATATATATATATATATATAAAGACACACAAGATATATATATATATATATATATATATATATATATATACATAAATACATACACACTATATATAAAAACTTATCAATAACTTTAATTCTAAACCTAAGGGCCTATTTACACCTGTGTATTTTAACACTTGTGCGTGTGTGTATATATCAAAAAGTTTTAAAAAACTATGCAATTAGGGACAGATGGAAAACATGGCCTAAGTGCAAACAAAACAGGAGATACACTTTTTCTAAACTTACACCTACAGTAGATTGATTGAATAGATAGAACAATATATCCATATGTAAAGACAGTAATGGGGGGGGGGGACTAAATAAAAACCTCTGTGCCCTAAACCCAGCAGAGTAAAGACATGCCCTGGGATGTGTATTTATTGAAAATGTTGTAAATATTACAGCAAAGCAATGCAGAAAAATAAGAACCTGAGAACTGATGCTAAAACTACCAGCTTGAAGCCTCCTAGTAAAAGTGGTTCATGCTTTATAGAACATTTCTATTGCTATCCAACTAGGGAAGATCGCTGTTTCCAATTTGTGCTGCCCTTTCTTTAGCTTTCCTCTCATATTTATTCTCTCTTTAAATTTTTTTGCTGTGATCCCTATACAGGTGGCATTAGGCAACTCCTTTCACAAGATGAAAGAGGACATTCTGTTTGATTTTAAGCCTTTCATCGACGGAGAGCAAACGGAGAAAAGGTTATGTGTCATTTGTGTAACTGCCGATATGAAACACTATTCTTTGACTTTGGAAAAATAAAGTAGCAAAAAGAATAAAAACAATCTTTTATTCTTTTAACAAAAGAAAAAAAAAAGGATTACATGTGTGCTATTGTCAATAGGACAGGCAATAAGGCAAGAGGACATCTTTCCAGCAGTAAACACATTACCAAACTATGAGAACCCACCATGGTGTGCCCATCAACTTGCCAAAGGATGAATGCATGACATGTGCAGGGACTCATAGATAAGGTCTCAAATAGCTCATTGTAGGCATCTTTCAGTGGGGGGCTTTTAGCTTTGAGAACAAAAGAGAACACAGGGTAAAATCCATCAGCTTCCCTACTGTCCATTTCGAAAATGTTCTGTATACATTGCCTGCCTGAGTTCTTGAAAACACAAATCCATGGAATTCATTTCTAATCTTTGAATCCCCCAACATGTCGAACTCAGAAACTGAAGATAACTATAATCTCTTAGATTGTAACCTCCTCTGGGCAGGGGTCCTCTCCTCTTTGTGTCACTTGCAACCCCCATTTAAGGTACAGAACTGCATAATATGTTGGCACTATAAATAATACTATATAATAAAACTAATGTATGAAATCATCAGGAATCTCATTCTTCCTGAACAGTACTCTGAAATGTCTAATTTTTGTCTCAAATGCCTCCAACAAATCTGTATTTTGTTCCCAAGTACAAAATGGTATTTTGTTGGTGAGGTTACCACTGTGCCGCTCACTTTTCTACCTGGCAGAGACTTAAACAAGAGAAAGCAAAGCCCTACCTCTACCAAGATGGCCTCCGCACACATGGACATAATTAAAAACAAAGCAAAAACATTCTTAGTAACTGGAAATATCTGCAGCAGGGAGACCACAAGCAATTCTTGTGACAGTTTTGCCCTTTTTTTGTGGGCATAGCGTTCGATAAAGGGTTTAATTCCCCTTTGTCAACTCAATCCATTCCAACCTGACCTTAAAGCTGAACCCCAAGCAGATATAAAAACACAAACTAAATCTGTTTAAATAGATTTTTGCATGTATGATGTAGTAACTACCATAATTTAATGGAGTATATTTTTCTTGTATTTCAGGGATGGTTTTAGATTAAGTGGGGCCCTGGGCAAATATGAAATATGGGTGGGCGATGACTGCCCAACCCCCCCCCCTCACACACACACACACACACACACACACACACACAAATGGCCCTGGTGTAACTGCAGCACTGACTATTGGAGGAATGTACTTTACTAATGGGCTTACAAGGAATGGGCACACTTGAGGAGAGTGCAGTGAACAGCAGGATAAACTAATTATTCTGCACCTTCATTTTGCAGTTTGTTGTGCCATTTGGCATTGCTGTGTAGGTCCCAGGAATGGACGGACAGCAGCACAAATCCCTTTTCCTTCGTGGGCACAGCCATCTTCTTCCTTCTATTCCTCTTTCTGATCTTTGGCCATCTTGATTTATTTAGTTATGGCACCTGCAAGGGAATCTGAGACCTGTCCTTTTCTTTAATAAAGCCCGGCCTGATGGCAATTTTTTAAAGTTCTACTTTAACTTGCCTTGATTTCATGGACAATAGGGAGGAAAGAAGAAAAAGACAGGCTTTTGCTGGCTTAATATTTGTATGTTAATAAAGCGTCTATGTCAATGTTTTTGTTGAAAGGAACCTGATACTTTCTTTTCACATAGAGAAGGGCAGAAGTAACGTTGCACTCCCACCCCTGGATTCTTCAATGTATTCACGCGCAGCTGCGCCAATTCCCAATTAGCCTACACAGATTCCTTTTTAAAACCCAGATATCAGCAGGCCCAGTCTTTTGGTGGCTGGCTGCTGATAGTGTAGTATAGAAAGTGAACAAAATCCTATCTATGAACAGGTAAGCCCTCTATCATACTACTAGTGACCTATATTACAACTAAAACTACAAATAAGTATCCATTGAAAATTCCAAAAGGTCATTACTAATACATTCTCCTTCCTTTTTCTTTTTAATTGCTTCTCCATTTTTAGATATATCCCCTGTAGCTTACCCTCTCCTGACATAGGTGCCACTATGTGATCAGTAAGTGCATAAAATACTATCCTCAGTCACAATTAACATTTAATTAATTTGGTTTCGCATCATTAGTATTTCATTTATTAGTACTCCTCACATTTTTACCTTGTTTCTAGTTTCCATCACTTCAGGACTGGTCGTCCCACACTATCCATAAAATCTATCTCTTCGACAGATATAGACGCATATAGCAAGTAAGAATACTTTACTTTATTTAAATCACACCTATAAACTCCCAATCCCTCATACACATCCAATTAATCCAAATAACTTTTTTATTTTTAACTTTTGATTCTCTAGTTACTACATTACTCTATAATTCATCAAATTTCCCAACAAGTGGCATACTTTAACTACTCTGGATACATCCTTATTCTGTCTCTCAATGGTCTGTTGAGAAGTAAGTAGACTTTTTTTTTACACCACTACCTCATATTACCATTGTAACCTTAATATTTCCTCATATTTTAATTTGTATGGTCTATTATAGTCATATGCTTGCCTATTTCAAGAACGACTAACACCCTAATAGGACTTTATCGCCACTAAATTGTAAGTGTTTTCCCCCACACTCATCCTAATCCATTTTTTCCAAATATCACCTTGAGTACAATATGCATAATACCCATTATTTTTTCCTATAGGTTTTCATCTATATCCTTATTTGCAATCCTATGATCCAGCGCCAAATCTACTTTGGCATCTTTCACATCATTACAGCGATTCCTTTCTCTCACATTATGACTTTTGACTCACCCTCTTTATCTTCAGTACGTCCCTTTATACCTTTATGATATGGTAATTAACTCTATAACTTATATATGCTGATCTACTAACTGGGAAAATCAATCATCAGAAAGTATTAGAGATATACATGAATAAGAATGGCTATGGTTTTGGTTTATATTTGCTTTATATTGTTTGAATATCTATCTATTTATCTGTACATACAACTGTTCCTGAATATGTATGATAACGAGTCATTCATCTTGATGTATTACTATATCAATATATAGCTTTGCTATGCACTAGTATATGATTATATTCAATTTGTACTAAGTAATTCTATTAATTACATGCCTTTCTCTAAAGTTGATATCTACTCAAGTCTCTTGATCACCTGAGGAAGCCATTTATTTGGCGAAACGTGTCGGGACCATTTCAGAGACACTTAGATTTCCGAAGTCTTTGATGCACCCTGATTTAGTATATCTTTGATTAACACTTCTTAACATATATGTTTTAATATTGATCTGCTATCCTCTAAATCTATATAGTTCATATGTAATTTATATAGTAACTATGAAGTAATAGACTTTTAATGCAACATTACATTACTATTGTCCTGATTTTTAACAAAAACATTGACACAGACGCTTTAATATCATACAAATATTAGGACAGCAAAAGCCGGTCTTTTTCTTCTTTCCTCCCTATTGTCCATTACATATTTCAGGCTTGGGAAAATAGAACCTTTCTTACGATATAGTGAGCAACGGATTCCCTCCATTTTCTATGTTGCCTTGATTTCAGCTTGAAATGCAATTTTTCTTTATCACTTTTTTTTATATTGCCATTTGGGTATAGAGATACCAAAAGACAACAAATACTGTTCTGCTTCAAGTTAATTTCTGTGTTGTTTGATATCTTAGCCTCAATGCAAAATAAAAACTTTTGTTCGTCTAAGAAGCTTTACGGAAAGAAAAGTCACATAAGCCCCTGAGCACTGGCAAATGTTTTGCAGGACTAATTTGCTGGGATTTGCTTGAAATTGTGGAACTGGAGAACTTATTAAATCTTCCTAGTTGGAAGAAGAGAGAAATCTCAATTTCATAATTAGATTGAAACTCTAAATCAGGCTGTTTGACAAGAGCTTTCCATTCGAGGGAGGTTTATTCACTGAGCACTAGCTAGTTTGATGAAACCCCTTCACATTTCCTGATTAAAATAAGCACTTCGTTCTGTAGTACCTGCAATATGCCAGCAAATGTTGCCAATGTATCACAGTGAACCATGAATGATAAGTTCTGTAATTACATACAGTGTGGAATGAAGTAACATTACTGTAATTCATTAAGATATTTTGGGGTCAACACAGAATGTAATGACCATAAAATGTATGAGGTCAAAGACCAAGTGCATTTATAGAGCCTGTGGAACTCAGAAGTGAATCCTATTACTTAAAAAAACTTGTCACCCACAAAGGAAATTATGCAGAACAGAAAGCATCAACGGTGTTTAATACAGTTTGGAAGTAATTTGTATTAAAAGAAAAAAAGTCAACACGTTTCGAGGGCTCAAGTGGCCTTCATCAGGGTTGGGTAGATTTTGTGAGAACATTCACTGATAAATACATGTAAGATTATCCTAGAGCAGCTCTTCTTAACTTTTGTTACATGGGGGAACCCTTGAAATAACTTTAGGTCTGAAGGAACCCTTGCAATAATTACAAAACCCAAAGCTTACTGCACATTCACCTGGTGGCCAATAGGAAGAATGTTTTTTACATTGATGGTCATTGAGAAGAATGTCATCCTTTATTATTATCATACAGTATTTATATAGTGCTGACATATTACACAGCACTGTACAATGTCCATAGTCATGTCACTAGCTGTCCCTCAAAGGGGCTCACAATCTAATGCCCCTACTATAGTCATGAGTCATTAACACAAGCTAAGGTCCCCACTCGACCTTTCTCTATGATCCAGTGCTGGTCCTCTTCCAGCTCTTCCGGCCCAGGACATCGAGAACACTCCTTTTGGGGACCCATCATAAACCAGCCTTAAATCCAACTTCACACGTCTGAACCTGCTTTTTATAGATATTATAGTGCTTCATATAACCCAGTTCTGATTAAGTTTACATCATAGATAGGCTCTAATGCCAGGCGTTGTGAGATAATAAAAAGGCTGAATATTGTCTTAGAATGTAGTTTTTTTGGGGGGATTAGAAATCAATCTGGATTTACAACAGAATGTAGGAGAGGCATCATGTCATTACCATGTGGGGCTATTCACTGAAGGATTTAGGACCTGCCCAACAGCAAAGGAAAAGGAGAAGGAAGACCTGTAATATCAGGTGACTAGCCGTGAATAAACTTGGGGGAGTGGTAGACTGTTGGGATTGGGACTATAATACAATAACAAAAATACAAAAAAGTAAGCAAGTGTAAAATGCAAATTACATTAAACTTGCTTTAAATCTGTACTATAACCCAGCTATAGTCACCTGTCCCCATTTCATCAGAGCATGCCATCATCATCTTCTCTTCCTAGTTGTAAGCCATCTTGATTGGTCCGGCTAGGATGACCAAGTTTATTCAGTACCGGCAAGTGCAGCAAAAACTGGGATTGCCAGGTATCGGTTCCATGGACCGATCAAGCAAAAGAGACCATGCTTGTCCATTTTTGCAATAAAGCCCTGCCTGTTGACAAGTTTTTAAAATTGAACCTTCCCCTCTAAGCTAAGATATACAAGAAATTATCTCATTACGCTACACCATCCATTTAATTATGCTGCCCGGTAGCTTTTGTTTGGTGACGATACACAAGCAGCCACAATGTCTCTTTATCTGGACACACATTATGTACATCGGATGTCAAAAATGATTCTTGGCAATTCTAAGAACTGATAGCACATGCTCTTATTCATCATTGTGTCCACTATCAATGCTATCCACAAGTGTCATTTCTGAAAGGTGACTGATCCAAAGGGAACTGCATGAAAAACATCATTATCATCATTAATGAGTTCCCTGTTTGTCACCACCATCACTAATTACCTTGTGATTTACAGCAGCTTTTTATCCAAATGTCAGCACGAAGACCGGGGCATTCATACCAGTGACTGCTGCACACTGAAAAAACACACTAGGAGTATTCCACATTGATTCAAGTAAAGCTTTCCGTTCCATCTCCTTTGATGTACATCTTTGCAATCAACTCATTACAATGGCTGGATTTACAGCCCGCACTACCTGTTTAATTTAATACACAAACCTGATGAACCTGTAAAAAACTATGGTACACCTGATTTGGAGATTTAGACTCTAGGGCTTCATTTTGATCCTTGCCAGTCAGTAATATTATTACACAGTATTTATATAGCACCGACATATTGCACAGCGCAGTACAAAGTTCATAGTCATGTCACTGGCTGTCCCCCAAAGAAGCTCACAATCTAATATCCCTACCATAGTCATATGTCTACCACAATCTATGTTTTTTTTTCTTTTGGGGAACCTAATTGCATGTTTCTGGATTGTGAGAGGAAACCAGAGTACCCGGAGTAAACCCACGCAAACACGGGGAGAATCTGCAAACTCCATGCAGATAGTGTCCTAGCCAAGATTCCAACCTTCAACTCTGGAAAAGGCCAGGGTGCTAACCACTGAGCCACCATGCTGCCCATGGAGTTTAGGATATTCAGGCGGCAGGTTTGTTTGAGACTTATAATTTTTTAGGTAATGAGGCCAAAATAAGGGAAAAAGGACCTTTAAAAGAAATTCGACAAAAGAATCTCTCCTGTAGCTATCTTAAAATGTTCATTTTAAATAAACACTTTAAGAAAACTTCTAGACCATGCATAATATATATACAATGATCATATGACATTAGGATCACAGATACACAGATACATATTTTCAGAAATATATAGTTTAAGCTTTCATTGTCTACTGCAGCCTATACATTGCAGGATGACTCTGCTTAGTACTGTAATTGTCTGATATACCGTAATCATAGTGTTAAATATCCAGTATTATAATATATATTATACTGGATGACAATGATGATACAATATTCATACACAATTTTTCATATTTTCCTAAGTTGGGTAAAGTAAACAAATACAATGGCCCTGATTTATTAAAGTTCTCCAAAGCTGGAGAGAATACACTTTCATCAGTGAAGCTGGGTGATCCAGCAAACCTGGAACGGATCTGGTTCAGGATTGAAAATATTTGCTAACAAAAAAACTGAGTTTTAGGAAATCCATTCCAGGTTTGCTGGATACCTAGCTTCACTGATGAAAGTGTATTCTCTCCAGCCTTGGAGATCTTTAATAAATCAGGGCCAGTGTATAGAGAATGTCTGTACCCTCTTTTGATAGCCTGACAAAGAATAAAAAAATCTAATAAAATTAATATAATATATTTATTTCACAGGTATAAATGTAAATAAATCTTCATATGTATGTAAAACATTTGAGATGAATATTGCCAAGTGTTTATTTTTAAACCAAACAAAAGCATCATTATACTGAAGGAAGAGAGCCATGCATGAGTTGTTAGGCAGATGTACTCTAATAGAAGTCACATTGACATGATATGAATTGAACCATATGCTATGTTTTAAAAATACATTTGTGCGGTTAAAAAAAATAAAACTTGTCATATCTCTAAGGAAGCAACAGATTTGTATGTGGCATGTCATTCCTGTAACACACGGCCCTTCCCAGCATGTATTTTTCCATCTCAACATGTCGGATTTTTATACTGTATAACGTCTGATCTGGAAATGGTTATGTGGATTTATTTAATTCTTTGTTTGTGCCAACAGAATTTCATTAGCTTAAAATTCCATGGATCTCAATTAATGAACAACTTTGCAATGCGATATTTAAATTAAAGGGAACTCTCAAGCATAATAGTAACACATTTGGGGACAATATACAACCATTTCCTGTAACAGTTGTTACATGCATGTGGGAGAATACATTTTGTTATCCCCCACATCTCCAAAAACATGAATTTAGGTTATTTGGCTCCCCAGAATTTGTCCTTGGCATTTTGTTGAAAATTAGCAGAAGTGTGGTGTGAGCTACCACCTGCATGATAATCATAAACAATAGAACCAAACTAAAGAATTTCTAAACAAAAAAAGTTTTTGCTTTGTGGGTCTCCTGCTTATCCCCAAAGACCATTATCACTGAGACTCTAAATGATTAGAAATATCCAAAATTTGGGTTGTTACTAGAAATGGAATACAGGGTTAATCTTATAAAAGAGACACTAAAAAGATTGGATTGACATCCTCTTATATCTGATTATGACTACAGGACAGGAAGTTATAGGAAATTTCCCTAGTGAGGCACATCATATTGAGATGAGCAGTTGACCAGTACAATGTGTTAACCTTTCTTTATTCTATATAAAAACTAAAACAGATTGGGATTTAGATATAGTTTAAAGCAGCTGTCGCCAACCTTTTTGGTCCTGCGGACCACTAAAATTACCGGCTCCTGACCTTGCATGCCTGGGGAGGCAGTTTTCAATCAAAGCAGAGGAACCTCCCCCATAGTGACGTCATAATGCCATGACCCTGCTCACTCTGCCATCACAGATCTGAGCCTGCAATGGAAGAGTGGGCGGGTTGTGTCGTGAATCACAGCCCGCCCACTACCCTGAGCCAGGGATTTGCACTGGGGACGTGGTCCGCGCCTCTGGCCGGTGCATCCCCCTGGCAAGGCCTTTCTCCTGACCCTGATCGAGGGTGATCAGACCAGAGCCACGGACCCCCAAAATCTTCTGGTTTAAAGGGTATCCAAACCCAAAAACAGTTATTTCATATAATACAACATAGAAGTCCTTATATTAGTTTCTTTTTACCCCTTTTATCTACCCCTGATGATCTTACAAATAGCACACTTTCTCTCCTGGTTTAACCATGTCCATTCCACCGTACAGTGATACCTCGGCTAACAAATATAATTCATTCGGCTAACAAATATAATCACACTCGTTAGTCAAAACGAAAATTTAGCTCAACATAGCTGCAGTTTGTTATCGGGCATCCACTATACATTTGTTAGCCGAGTCTGTCTCCGTTGGCCGAAGCCGAAAAATTTGTTAGATTCACTCATTAGCCGAGGTATCACTGTATTACTATCTTACATTTAGGTTCTTTACACTACATTTATGCTGGCCATATACATTGTCTGGCCAAAAGAAGTCCCCAAGCATTTGGGAGCAATGCTACCATCTTTGTTTGCTGCCTTTGGTCAGGTCTGGGTTTAGCAGCATGATATGCTCAAAAAAAGTCAGCTGACCATGTGAATATTCCAAATGGCCAGGTTTTTCTAGCAATGTTTTTTTTCTTCCCTGAAGGCACAGACACACTCCAAGATGACAAATTGTGCTCAAATTGTGAAAGAGTGGTTTAGGTATCATGAAACATCATTTTCACACATGGAATAGCCACAACAGTCCAGACCTGAAATCTATTTAGAATCTTTGGAGTGTGCTGAAGAAGACATTACACAGTGTCCTCATCATCAATACAGGATACATAATACTAAACTTATCAAAATCATAATGACTAAGTGCCGTAATCAAAGCTAAAGACAGTCCAACAAAATATCAGAGCGTGTGACTTCTTGGCCAAGCAATGTACATAGGTCATTTTCTAGGCATTTTCACCAGCTTTCAGTTGCAAATCAATCAAACAGATTGAACTCATCAATAACTCTGCCATAAAAAAAAAGGGGAAAAACTCCTATATATCAAACAAAGCTTTATACAATGGTCGATATAAGCGTTACTAAGTCTGGTATTAGGAATTTTGGCATGGCTGCTTCTCTTTAACTTCTCCAAAAGATGTTTATTAATTGAATAATAATAATAATTTTCAGGCAAAAAGCCTAAAAAAATAACAAATTGGTTCCATTACCACTCACATGCTTTACATTAATGCGAACAAAAGACAAACAAACAATCTCATGGATATGGGAAAACACAAGTATTTGTGGAATGCTTGTCTCCTCCAAATGTAATTGCAGCCAGAGTCTTCCCAGATGATTCCGGTTTTAAGATATTTACTGTGCACGTAATTTATCTTATATTCCTTGGAAACATGTTCTGATAATTGAGTACAGTGAAGAACATATTTACAATATATCATACTTAAAAATCTAGATATAAATACAGTCATACAAAGTAATAAGTACACCCCATGGAGTCTGTTGATTTTTTTCAACATATTAGACAATAATTAGATTTTCATTTAAGCAATGCCTACAGATAAAAATAATAGACGTGAAAAATGATACTTTGTGTAATTAATTTTTTTTAACTCATTTAATAAAAATATGTCAAATATTAGGTGCAGCTCTACATTTTCTACCATTTTAAACCCATAAAATTAGAATCTGGTGAACCAGATTATATATAAAATGACTGAAGCCTCATTAAGGAATAAGTGGGTGAACCTAGCCCCCACATATCTAGGGTCTTGTGTTCCCCTTGAAGTGGGTGATATCATCATGCGAAGATCAAAAGGGAACGCCAAGGTCCTCTGAATTAAGGTTTTAGATGTCTAGGAGTCTAGTAAGGGATTTAAATTGACTCCCAGATCACTGAAATAAAACATTGGGCTTTAAAGAAAATTTTCTAGTGGCACAGATTTCAAATGACAACTGATTTGTTCAGGACTGCAATCATTTGTCCAATAGGAGGCGCTGTGTTTGTTTTCATTGAAAAGAATATAAGTGTAAATTATTGTGTATGAACATGAACACAACCCCACCCAGTGGATGAATTGATAATGCCACCTATTAAATCCATGCATCTGTATGGCCCATGTCTACCTAATATCTTTTATAAACATATAAGTGCATTTGCTCACCTCTAGTTAACTTAAAAGTACATTAGTCTATTTTAGTTTGCACAACATATTAAAATAAGCACTTTAGTTTAACAAACACTCCTTTAAGCTCATTCTGAACTTGGTTCTTGTCTGGAGGCCTATGGCATTTTTTAACTAAGATGTGGACAGACAAAATTTTGGCATTATTAAATAATTATGTGTCTGTATGCATTGGGACTTTTGAGTGTGCTGTCCTCCAGTGTTGTAAAGATAGCAAGCAAGTGGCTACCTAATTTTAGTTTAATATTTTGAGATATCAATGTAAGCATGCAAGTAGAAAGTCAGAAGCTTTTTTTCTTTTTTACATGGGGGAACGTTTGAAATACCTTTCAAATCTTCAGGGAAGTCTTATAACAACTATATAAACAGCTCACGGTATATTAGTGTGGTGATCAGTGGGAAAAATGCATTTTACATTGCTGGTCAGTGGGAAGAATATGGATACAGAAGCCAAAAAGATTGTTGGTGTCAGTGGTTACTGACCGGAGAGGTACAAATTGCTCATTACTTGAGAAACTCTCAGAGCCCATGAGTAAGAGGCATAGAAAATACTGAAGCCTCTGAATCACCATTATAGCATTATCTGTGAACAAATTAAAAGAACATGACAACCAGAACAGATGTCAAATAGTGATGATTTGGGATTTAAAACCTAAATTTTGGCCCGAATAACAACCATTTCATTATATTTTGTGAAAATGGGCATTTATGTAGTTTATACTGTGTCAATATTAACCATGAAGCCAAGCCCTCCATTGAATGGAATGCAGATCTTACCAGTTTCCAAAAATGTGTTGCCTGGCAACTGGATGCCGCATTTTATACTCCGAGAGTCTATTTATTCAACCGAAAGTAAAGTGGGCCTAATAATAAAGGACAGGAATATTTGTGAGGGACGAAGTGACAGGACCAAACTAAAATGTGTTGGATAAATATCACTATCATCGGAGAAAAACTAAGCAGAACTCCTGTGTGACCGGACCAAAAACATATACTAAAATGTATACAGAGAATTCAAAAAAGTTGATGTTAGGGAGTAAGTGGTCTGTGGTTGGCAATGAAGATGGAATTGGGCCCAAATGTGTCTACAGTCAGTAGGTGGTACTTGGATCGGCAGGTATTACAAAGCAGCTAATACATATTTCCTACAACAGATATTTATGACAGCATAAATATTTGCTTCATGTGAATAAACACACTTTGGTTCATGTAGGAGGTAGTGTTGCTAGACCCCCCGTCATAATCCATAACCCCCAGGTCCACATTTCAGCCATAAGACCCCCCATGTCACTATTCACATCCCCCAGGTAAACTTTCCAACCATAGGACCCATATTCCACAATCCATAACACCCGTTTCCACATTCTAGCCATAGGAGCTCAATGTCATAAACCATAACCCCTAGGTACACATTCCAAACTATAAGACCCCTATGTCATTATCCATAACCCCTAGGTACATATTCCAGCAAAAAGACCCCTATGTCATTATCCAAAACCCTCAGGTACATATTCCAGCAATA
>NC_092866.1:51096944-51174895 GCF_032062135.1 Pyxicephalus adspersus | reverse complement strand
TATGATAATTGTCATTAGAGAAATATTAAATATTTGTGGATCCTTGCCCTTGAGGACTGGAGTTGCACAATCATGATCTAGATTATGATGATATTTATGATGATAAATGATGAAGATGAATAATGATTGATGGATGATAAAGGATGATTGATGGATGATAAAGGACGATTGATGGATGATAAAGGATGATTGATGGATGATAAAGGACGATTGATGGGTGATAAAGGATGATTGATGGATGATAAAGGACGATTGATGAATGACGAAGGATGATCGCTTCACTTCACCCTAAGACCTGTAATTAGGTTCTAAATTATCTGTAAGTACAATAACACAAACTTTCCCTTTCCCAAAAGCAGCAGGAATAAGCAGGTATTAGTGTTGCAAAATGTTCTTTTTTATATCAGCAGCAGAATGTTGATTAAATCAATGTTTTCCGGTGAATTGGTTCCCGAAGAACTGAACCAAATCACCATTATTCTGATGGAATTTGCCTTTCCCAAACCCAAAGAGTAATGCTAGTAGGAGGGAGGAGTACGCATCTAGGTGGGACCTTTTAAATATGTTTGGCAGTTCCATGTACAGCCTATACCTCCAGAGAGCCACATTACAAAATAAAATAACACACTCCACCTGTTTAATGGCATAAAAAGTGCTGCAATGAGCCTTACCCAAAACCATGTAGTCACAGACTTTCCAAGTCTTTTCAGTAAGTAGCGTTGAAAAGCAATTTTATGATAATTATATTTTCTTGAATGATTCTGAAAAGGTGATAATCATTCCCATTCCCGGTGGTAATAATCTCTTTATCCACCCAATGATTACATTCTGTATAATTATAGGGTACGATGGCTTCGTTCTTTGGTTTCATATCGTTACACAACAACCAGATCACTCAGAAGCGTACCATCATCATTTCATTTACACTTAATCAAGGCAATTTCTATGCCGCATCCATATTTATTGTGCAACGCTGAATGGCAATCATCAACTTAAATATCTTGTGGGTCTGTTTAACAATAAAGGAATAAAAAATAAAGTCGGGGCACTAAACACTTAAATAGAAGAAAAAAGGTGCATGTTTCCGAGCCGTGATACATTTCTTTAAATTGGTGAATGACAAAAACACAACAAACCTTATGGTTTTGAGTACTCGTACAGCTGCTTACCTTGTTGCATAAGTATCCACTTAATAAAGTATTTTTTTACATTGGTGCTTATGAAAAGAAAGGCAGCTCTTCACTAATCAGCATGTGCAGTGAGATCGGCACCCTTTTTCTCCCATTTAAAGCAAGCTACATCACCCGATTCTATGGCTGTGCAGCACAAGATTGGGTGATGTAGCGCCAAGTAGAAAGAAGTCAAACAAAGATGGCACTGCCCAATGCTTCCTCCGTTCCAGGACCCAATTGAGGAAAACTTGGAGGAATCAAGAGATCAGCAGAAGTAAAGGGGAATGTGATTTTTTAGTTTAAGTTCTGCTTTAACCAACTATATATATTGGGCAGTGGAACTAAATCTGCGCAACTCAACTATCAAGTGGAGGGCGCCATCTTTCCTCTCCCCTACCTGTTGCAAATGATCTTGCTTTAGCCATCTTGGAAGGCTGTGCTGTGATGACACAACTCCAGTGCAAGTTCATTCAATGCAGCACACGCAATGAAAGCTGGGATTTCTCCTGCAAGCAAAGCTGATGTGCCCATGCACAGCTTTGGTGCCCAAAACCAGGAGCGATCAGGCAGGTATGACACATTATTGCAGACGGGACATCACCTGTCTCTTTCTGCAACAATGACCTGCCTGATCATGCAAACTAAAAGTAGAACTTAAGTTCCAATTTCACTTTGTTTTATAGCAGATGGGATAGGCAATGTCTTTTCTGCAATAAAAGAAACCGCATGTGCCAATCGTTTCCGGTTTTTATAAGTCACATTTAAAAATTAATTATAACTTGTTGTGCAGATTTCTGGAAAACTAGCAAATCAATCACAAAAGCAGGAAATGACATTCATGGTTATACTCCTTGAAGTGTACTACTTTAAGTGTATTACTTAAAGTGTAAAGAACTCGAGTTGTCATTGGACTGAACTTTTTTTTTTTAGCATTTAGAAGACTAAAAAAATAAAAAAACAAATTAGACATCTGTAGCAATTGCATCTGCTATATTCATTTTAATGTATGCAATGTTTTTCCCCTTTAACAAAAGTAGGGTTTCCCTTTATTCATTAACTGTCCAGTTCCATTTTCTGACTTTTCTACAGGGCACGAGTAAGCATGTAAACTGCTGACCACGTGTAAGAAATTACGCAGCTTGCTGAGACAAGCAGAAACAACAAAAGCCCTTTGATGTTGTCATTTGTCACTTTGATTTATAGTCTTAAAAGAAGCGTAATCATGAATATTCTGATTATTTTTCAGCCTCCTTTCTGTTCTCTGAATATCTGACAATATCAATGAAGTCGCATTAAACATCTGTTTTTGAAATAAAGCAGTCCCGTGCTGACAGCTGCTCCAGACGAAGAAATGGCGCACAGCTGTCACATTTGTACATTAACACTGACTTTCTATTTCCTCAAGGCAAGGAGGACAGTGTCTCCCGCTCGATTTTATTGCATGGGAATATAAACACGCATTAGAATAATTCCGGGGACCAAACTGCTGCCTCTAAAAGGCAAAGTATAACCTTTAGGGGGGAGAGTCATGTCTGTTGCACATCTGGAGCGCAGATTGTGGTTTTGCAACCGGATCCAGGTCATGAAGATACAGGGGATTAAAGGTTATTATTTGCATTATAACTGTCATTAAAAAAAATCTGTCATCTGAATACAGCCCCTTCCTGTCTATATGCACTCCACCCTACTGGTAGTCTATATCACGAACATTGTTGCAGAAAAATGAAAATTAAGGTAAAAATCTATTGACAAACGCATGTATGAAAAAATATTTCAATGCATAGATGGACATTACCAAATTTACTTATTTTAAAAACAAACTACTTAGTAGTTTTGTATTACTTTTGTTGCATATTGCTTTATCTAGTACAATGTTTTACAGAAGCGACCCAACATTAAATTTGGCTTTTTTTTGGTCTCAGGCCATTTTTTTTAGATTTACTTGTGGTCTTCTGCCATGTTGATTGCACATAATAATAATTACATGATAATGTGTGTGATTGTTGTATGGCATCAGGATTTATTGAAAAGGCAAGCAATAAAACAAAGCTAAATGGCTATTTGCAGTTACCGATAATAACAAACAAGCTCTCAATACCATTAAAATTAATTATTTTTGGTGTCTATAGGTTCTATGAGGAATAACTACTCAAGGCAAAGTATCTGCAGTATAAAAAATGGAGGGTTTACTTGGCAAATGTCAAACCACAGTAAATTGTTATGCAAGGGTATCACAGGTAGTGAATCTACCTGTATAAAATCTACCTGTATAAGTAGATTTTGTGGAGTCCATAGTATATATAAGATACATAGTAGTTAAAAAGTCTTGTCAACCGACGTGTTTCACCTGTATTTGGCTTCTTCAGGGGAATTTTTTTTACCAATGAAGACACATCTTAACGGGACTCTTCATGGTGGTACTAAGGGGTATGTGTGGCCAGCAACCAGTGCTAAGGAAAAAAGTATTTCCAATATCCATGTGGTTAAAAGATAATTTTGAAAAAAAGTGGATGTACAATTTTGGAGGATGAGGGGCACTCTAAAAATGAAGTGAACTCACTGCTAACTAGAGCTTTGACGTGAAGAGTTAACCACTTGGATTGGAGGTCTCCTTGTGGCTTCTACTACTAATATCCTTTTATTTATTTTTTTAATTGTTTTTGTAGCAGTATATATATATATATATATATATATATATATATTTATTTATTAAGAAACAGGACAGAACTTACTTAAGTATAACACAGCCTGTGCCGATAGGTGGTGCTGTCCAGAAGACCTGTATCCTCGTCCTTCGCCTTGGCGTGCTCTCCGTAACAGCTACAGGGCAGTTGCTCATAAACTGTGTATCTTCATCATCTATAATCTGCAAATTAAAATTCATGGTTAATTACATACTGACACTAAACTTGCCATAAGAAATTATTAGTGAATAATGGACCATTTAGCAATAGTAATGAAATTTCAGCCATGAAGGAACGGCAACCAAGTGCACTAGAATTTTAGTATTATAATAAACGCAGATTATTACCTTTCGTTTTGAAGAAGTGCTTCTGTTTTTTGTTTTTTTTTTTTACTCTCAAAGATGAAGTATAAAAAAAGTGATTTTTCAACTGATCAATAAACTTTATTTTAACAAAAGTTTAGCTATTTACCCGATTTATTGTAAGATTCCTTTTTTACACTCTCCTGTTGGGTTAGTATGTGATTCAATAGGCCACCAGCAACATTTTATTGTAAGATAGTCATTTATGCCTACGTGGGTGCAGTTTAAGTGACTTGGTATTTTCCAACAAATTGTCAAGTCCGTAGTCACAAGAGGGTTTTATATGCATAAAATTTCTAAAAATGTATACTCAACACTATTAGATGGGTATCCACCTATCCATACCAGTGTTTCTCAACCAGAGTTCCTCTAGAGCTTGGTACGGGTTCCTTGAGTTTGTGCTTCTCAGGTCAGTTTAAGGGAGACTGTTGTTCATTTTGGCTATCCGTAAGGATGGCATAATTTTTACTTGCCAGTAACGCAAGAGGCATTCTTCCCTTTGACTACCACGTTAATGACTGAGCTGTGGATATGAATACAGAAGGGGTTCCTTGAGACCTGACAGTAATTTTAAGGGTTCTCCCATGTGAAAAAAAAAAAAAAGGAATCTGTTCTAATTTGAAAGAAGTGAAAAGGCACCTTACTAATCCCCCAACCTGCATTGACCAGCTTGCATTCCATTGAGATGTGCAGAAACTCAGTGATGTTCCTATGTTTAAAAAAAGTTTTTAATTAAACATTTCATTAGCATGTTGATGGGAGGGAAATCCAATTTTATTTTTGAAACGATTAGAAGGTTTAATACAAAAAATCCCCTAACATTCTTTATTAATCAAACGGATGAGGAATAAACCTAATATGATTGTTCTAAATAATGTATTCCATTTTACTAATGGCAATATCTATGATGGCAAAGTGAAAGCTAACTCTACTGAATAAATTCTGCATTTCTATATTATATATTCATCTCTATATAAGTGACAGAGGTGAATACTGAATGCTACAATACAAAAGGGGTGTTGGTTGAAAAAAAAAATGTATATAATGTTTTTTTTTTTTAAATAAAAATTTAAATGAAACTACAATCTAGTAAATGTAAATATACATATTAAAACATGGTGGACATAAGAAGAAACAGTCAGCCTGGCTATTTACATCTCTCACCAGGTTTTCTTTATGCCTGGTGCCAATTGACTGACTGGAGTAAGAATTCCAGTATTGCCACCCAGGACATAAGTGAAAACTGTGCCATCTTCTGCTTTACCACTCCTAGCTGCAGAGAGGATGGGTGTAGCCAATGAACGAAAAGGATCATTACATGAAGGTCTGAAGTAATGGTCGTCCTTGTTTTTTATCATTACCTATTTGTTAACCATGTATTACAATGATTGCCTATTAGATGTCATGTGTTGTTACTATTGTTCTTTGTTGGCTGAACGTTTTATGATAACTCATTTTCTGCCCATATTGTGCCATGACTACCAGGTTGTTGCCATTTTTGGTAAGCAAGTTGCCAGGTAGTGTCAGGATTACCTGATTGTTACCTACATTTGTTATCCGCCTTTTGCTACTTATATACTGTATATTAGCCATGATTACCAGTGTGTTGCTCTATGTTTCCAAATAGAAAATTATTCAACCCAGAATATCTTTCATAAACCATTACTATTATACTCGGATACTTTGTGGATCACAAATTACTTTTCAGGCCTGTGTCAATATACCTGTGTCATTCTTTCCAAGAGTTTTTTCTATAGGAATGCAAAATCTGCTTGAAGCAGGACAACTGCCAAATGCATGAAAAAAAAAAAAAAACTTTGAATGACCTCAAAAGCATCTCAAACTAATGCCAAACTGATGCCATCTACACAAGCCCAAAGTCGGTGGACAAAAGACCTTATGGTGACTCTTGCTGCTTGGCTGGAGCTCAACCAAGGAGGAGGCCAGGCTTACAGACTAGCCAAGTATAATTCATCATACATTTGATTATAGCGTTCATTAAATATATATTCTGCATATTAAAATATAAAACTAGCTTTTTATTGGGGGAAGACTTACTAAAAATGATCAGACCCATCCATGTATGGGTAAACTCCATGTTGTAAATGCTACTTACCTCTCTTTCTCCATTTGATGCAGGTTTGAAATAGGATGCTTTTATTATTTAAGCTAAAAACATATGATTTAAAATTTGTATATTGCTTCAGACTGTCAAATTGTCACCATATGACATTTTGATAGATAAAGAATTTGCGTGGTACTCAAGAAATTGCATTTTGGAAATACAACTCAATTCTTGAACATATGGATCACCAGCAAACAGAAAACATAGCTGTTGCCTTTTTCATTCCGAGACAATAATTTATGTACATTGAAAACAATAATATTATAATTAGATACTTTACTTGTATGCGGCAGATGTCTCCTATAAGAAATATATTACATCTGATCCCTGCAATGCAATCAAAAGCAGCAATAATCACAGTTATGCAATCGTTCCGTTAACTTATTTTTATCCAGTTCTGCCTTATGGAATGAGTTTAATCGAAACTATTAATTACCTTCTATACTTGCATGTCACTGACCCAAGTATGGAATATGAAATTGTTCCAAGGAGTCTATTAAATTCTGATGCCTAACAGCAGAAAATAAGAATATTACGATGGTAATTTAGCCCTTTTTTTCTAAGTGGTTTTAATGTTTCTTTGCAGCTGTTATTAGGTCTAGAGATGGTTTTTCCGAGAAGTTATACATTACAATCTTTACATTTTTTTGGCATAAGTATTACTAGTGGTTCTTTTTCTTGACGTTATGAAATGGTTCAAAGCTGAATATAAATTGTAAGATTGGTGGAATATTTGTCCACCTGCAAAATATGGAAGTTTGCCATATAAACCAAGTTTGAATAAGCGACAACAAGGCTAAAGCTGCATACACACTTGCAATTTTTGTTGTTGGAAAGGATCTTTCACGATCCTTTCCAACGACAAGGGACTGCACGATGCATGAACGGTGCTGTACATACAGCACCGTTCATGCTCTATGGAGAGGGGAGGGGGAGAGCGATGGAGCGGCACCCTGCTGCGCGCTCTCCCCCTTCCCTTTCATTAGGATCGGTCGTCGTCCATCGTCCGTGAATCGGACAGGTCGGTCGTTCGGACGATGGACGACACCGACTGTACACACGGCAGATTTTCGCTCGATATTTGGCTGATGCCGATTATCGGGCGATAAAAATCTGCCGTGTGTACGTAGCTTTATTTTGTGGTTATCAGGTGGCCGGGCCTAGACCTTAACCACAGCCAGACCTAGTTGCAAGCACTTCCTCAATCATAGCCAACCCTAAATTGATTAAAGTATTGTTAAAACTTGTTCCTCTGTGAACACCAAACCTAAAAGATACCATGTAGCCATTTTAAAGTATATCTAAACCAAGTTTTTTTTTATGGTTTTAAATGAAAAAATTAAAGATGTTGGAAACCTGTCAACTTTATGTTTTTCTTCCTGTCCCTTAGGCTCAAAAGGAAGATAGTTGTTTAAGAGTTACTATAATTAAAATTACTTTTTTAAAATAATTTATACCCCAGAAGTCCAGAGTAAAAAAAAAAGGGAAAAAAGATAGACATAAGGGCTATATGAGAGGGTGGAAGAGGAGTCTGGCAGGAAATGGTTTAAGGGGTTTAATAGAAGGGTCTAGGATTCGTCAAAGTGAAGATTGGCTACAGAAGGGGCTTAGGGGCTGGAGTTAGGATGGAAAAAAGTTTAATAATGGAACTTTTCAGGTTTCCTGCCCTGCCACCCTTGCTTGGAAAAAAATTTGAAAAGGGTAAGGTTCAGGGTGTTGGGGCCAGGTGGCAGTTGTGGTCCCGCAGGGCAAGGCTCCTGTTTATGGTATGGTGCGGAGGGGGGACCTTTTTTGGAGGGGTGTCCCTGGGTGGAGCAAAGAAATGTGGTTGAGCCAGCAGTTAATGGTTACAGTCCCCAAGGCAATGCTGGGGGCCAATTTTAGCCATTCTTGGCATTGAGGAAAAAGAGAAATTTGGTTATCTGCTGACCATATCCTACAGTCTTTAGAAGAAATAATGTCATTTACAAGAGTGGGTGTATTGGTTTATATAAATGTTAAGGATTACTGTGCATTGTAATATTTTTGTATTCGTAAGTATTGTGAGGTTAAAAATAATTTTGTATATTCTGTACAGGTAAAATTTGCCGTGTTAATAATCAACTGCAGTCCGTGACTCGCTTTGGTAGGTCGGGGTAAAGGGCAAACAGGCTGGGAGGTTGGGTTGCAAATCGGAGAAGAGACTCAAACTACCAAGGTCATAGTATTGTCTATGGAGGATCACATTTTGTATTAATGTATGCATATACAACATATGATTGAATAATTTTAATTCTACATAAATACCGTGTGTGTGGGTGAGTGTGTGTATGTATATATATGACAAATACATACACACCTATTACTTTTACCTCAATCATGTGTTTCAAGCATATATCATGTGGCCATGCCAATTATATTATATTTTAGGAAAGCCAAGGAGGTCATATGCTTCCCCATGCCTGGGAATACAATGTGATTGAAATAAACAGGGGAGGGTGTGAAGACGAATATCAGACGGTGGGAAAATGCACTTTCAAAAGAGCCTTTCACTTGGCCATAAATAGACAAAAAAATAAATGATTAGCTGACCTGTAGGTAAACAGATGAAATACCTAAAATGGAGATGGTGTCGGTGCAAAATAATTTGCAATATTGTCTATCGGTGTCTGAAATATACACAGTTCTAATACACAGTACAGTCCTGTCTGGCAGTACAGAGACGTTACGGACATACAGAAAATAGACAAAATGTGATTTTTGGGTGATAATATAAACGTTACAAAATGTTAATCCTAATCCAATCCCAGCAAATTGGTAGAATGGCTATAAAGTCTACTGCAACTAGGATATTTTCATGCATTGTTATTTGCTTAGCAATGTTGGAATCCATCCACATGGGCATTTCTTTGGATCACAACCCACCATATTATGGGAGCCTATCAACAAGGCTAGATTAGTTGCTCTCCTGTCCCCTCTTCCTCTAAAACCTTGGGCCATATAGTTACAGATTTAATACCCTTATCCATATGTATAATGGACACTTGGTACAATTAGCTTCTTTTTTTCATACAGGAAAGGTTTGTGCAACCTAAGAATTCTTGTTTATGGCCAAAACACATTTGCAGATGGTTGGGCTTCACCGAAATATTTTCACTTTGCCTGATATATATTTATAAATGTACACACGTCTCTTTACAGTGAATATAAAACCAATGATGGTCCATGTTAAAAATCAGGAGGAACACTTAAATAGTCATGGAAGTTTGAAAAAGCTTAACTTTCCCAGGGGTAATCTTTCTAAAGATTCTTTTCAGTGATGCCTTTATATGCAAAAGCCTAGACATGTCCAATGAGCCAACAGGTTAGATGATCTCTGCTGATCTTCGTAGGATCAGCTAATCTGATTGCAGGGATCAGCATGACTTTCCAATTCTCCTTGTTGATCTATCCAAGCCAGATTGTTAATTTAAGGCTTAGTACATGCAAGCAGGTCCGCTGCTATTGTTGCCCTTAACTGACCTATTGATATTACGACCAATAATTGCTGCTATTATTTCCCTCAACCAACCAATTGATATTACGACCAGTAATTTCAAAAATAAAAGTAAAAACGAGTAAAGTAATAGAAAAAACAAAAGGATGGCCAAAAAACACATATTGCGAGTCTAAAAATACACCAGCATAACTTCTTAGCGGCTAATCATGCAAAAAACACTGTGAACCCAAGTTGATCATATCTCAATGCTAAGCTCAGTTCTGCTCATACATCTCAATTGTTTGCTGATATCATGATAGAAGGGACAGAGCAATTGTTACAGATGCCGAAAGACCAGTAATCCTAGCCAATTTTTTGTCTCATTTGCCGCTCCATTACATCCACAGAAGGTGGAATTATACTGTAAAGAGCCAGGCATTTCTCTCTGAATCATATGGTAATGTATGAGCGGCGGTATGGGCACTGCCCCAAGCTGCATCTCCATCATGATGTTCTTTACACTGATTGTATGAAAAATATCAAATGACATCGCAAATTAGTTTCTCATAAATATGTGAGTAGCATTAGACCAAAATAGGCTATTACAGGCAGCCTTTTCCTCATGCAAGCTTAGCGTGCACCGAACTGCCTTTTAAACAGGATCTCTGTCTTTTCTTTTTCTAAATGTTCATTATAGTGTGCATTACTTGCTGGCTTGTGCTCATATCCCAAGGAGGAGTCATTATGGCAAGCATTAAAACCACAGCCAGTGGAGGGAGGGCAGCAAGGAGAAGGATTAGATTGCCTTGGGGTTTTATAAATCTTTAGTTATGGCTTTGAGAGGTGAAACTGTAGCGGTTGGATTGTGCTTCTGCATTTCTTCCAAAATATGACAGTCTACGTCCCTTTGTGATTTATGGGACCACTAACATTTTATTAAGTTACCATGGCCAAGAAGATCAATCATGTGTTTTGAGATAGTACTGTACGGAGGATGGACTTGATGCATTCCAAATCTCTGTGCCTTTGGATCATTAAAAGTTTTAGCAACATATAGAGAAAAAGTAAAAAAAACTAAACTGAATTTGTATCTAAAGCATTTTACAGTGCGTAAAAATAGCTAGGTTTTTTTGTTAAGAGGTAAAAAGGGAAAAACAAAAGAATCATTGGAGAGGTAATTTTATCATAAAACAAAAAAAATGTTTCATTTTCAGTCCAGTCAATTATGAGGCCGTTTTGATTTATACATGCCCTTGTGCAAGAGGCCCATTAGAACCCCCAAACGGAGTAAGATTTTTCATTTTTGACCCCTGATAAAGAGGTAAACTTTTCATGGTCTCTCAATATATGGTCTGGTACTCTGAATTTTACCTGTAGCTCTTAGATTTCACTTGAGGTGCGCAATAAAGGCATTTTCAGGACTGGGAGCCGATTACTGGATCTCTCGTACTCTTTAAAATAGTTGATAATAGCTATAACTAAGAATAATTCACATTTGGACTCCAAAATAAAAGCCCCCTTTACCTCCATTTTATTAATTTTAATTGCTGTCTGCGTCTTCCCTTGAACGATCTACCTGCTTTTCTGGTGTCTAATGTAACTGTTACATAAAGAGATGAGGACGCCAATTTGGACTGTACCAAGCCTCCAGATTCCATCACTAGCTTCTTCATGCCCCCTGCCTTTACGATTTGCTACTAAAACCCTGAGAAACTCCCAATAATTCTTGCCATAAGAAAAACACTCACCCTACAATAAAAAACTGAACCTGAACTGCCAAATCACTCTAGGTCTTTGTACTGCCATGTGAGGCCAAGGAGGCAAACCATAGTTCTACTACTAAATAAAGAACAAGATCATTTTGGATGATTACTGTGCCCGCTATTGCCATAAGTGAATCTTTTACCCACAGTACTTGCTAAGCACAGGTTCAATTTATTGGTCGATAATGTCCATCCAGTACCATTTGCCAAGATAGTGTATACATTTTAACATGCTACTTCAACATAGTTAAAGTAAAGCCCAGTCTTATTTATTTTATGTATTTTTACATATTTCAAACCCGTATTTATATATAAACATGCACATAGTTCAACGAGATAATAATGAATCCTCTAACCGTGAACTTCTAGCCAGGACAATTCCAATAACAAAATCCCCATCTACCTTCCAACTCTTTGTGTTTATTTAGTATTCCTTTTATCATCAGCACTTGCCAAATTGGCAAGGGGCTGGAAAGAACAAGAGGAAAAAAAACACAGCGCTGTTCTACAAAGGAAAAGGCAAAACTTTCCCACAGCTACAGCAACATTTCCACAGCCGTGTTCTTGAGAACTGTGACGTCTCAGTTCCCATATGGTGGGATGGTGAAATACGTGACTTGTCATTTCTAGCAGATACTGCACTTTTATACCGTAAATGAAAAGCAGACACTAATCCAAACAGCGTTAGAATGGATTCCAGTCCTTTAAATAATTACATGTCTCTAGCCAAGACTTTCGTAGAGATGTGTAAATCTTGCTTTTACAAGATGATCACTGGTGTAAAGTTGAGAATTCTTTTCCAAGGCGGAAGATTTAACCAATTAAAAACTAAAGGTATTTTGTGTTTCCCTTCCCACAATGTTTCTGGGTTGATGTTTCTGAATATTATAAAGTACTAATATACTATGCAGTACTATAAAGTGATCTGTCAGTCTAGTGATCCAATGTTCTGTACCCCTTGACTTGACAAAGACTGCAGAAACATGAAAGCTATTTTTTTTGGTCAGCTGCAGGTGAATGAACAGTTGTGAAGCCACATACTGTACACAGCAAGCAAAAGGGGAGCAGGAAATTTAGAAACATTTCTTATGAATAACTAACAATTAGGTTAGGCTTTATTTAATTAACCTTTAAGACGTGTTATGCCAATATCTAATTCAAGCCAGGTTCCTGCGACTACTTTATGTTCTGCAGTGCAGTCATATGCGCTCGTCATGTGAAAGATTTGGATTTAATTACATTTAATATATTGCATTATTTGTTATTTTGTTACTGCTATGGGTCACACGGGCTACATATAAATCACATGGTATTAGTAACAAATGATAATTACAAAGGGGCTAGTTTGCTGTGTAATTAGGAAGAGTTAGATTTTCCAAGTCCCCACAGCTCAGACGATAACTGCAAATCTAGTGCTATATGTAAACTAAATTTGGAACCCTGTGCATATACAGAACATTTCATTCAATTATGTATGCAATAAAAATTCAACAAATGTACTTTTACATTCAACTATCTTCAGAATAGCTTCTAGCAGCCCAATGCAAAGCAGCAGTTATAAAAAGTCCTAAATTGACGAGCTATGCTGTCAGAACACATTGATGACCTCATATCTGGCCTTTGCAGCACTAGGTCCCAGGTTCAAATCTCGGCCAGGACACTATCTACATGGAATTTGCATGTTTGTGTGAGTTTTTCTTCATTTTCTATGGTTTCCTCCCACATTACAAAGACATGCAGTTGGGTAATTGGCTTCCCCCCAAAACTGACCTTATACTGTGGTAATGACATATGACTATGGTTAGATTGTGAGCCCCTCTGAGTGACAGCTAGTGACATTGACCATTTAAAAAACGCTGTGTAATATGTTGGCGCTATATAAATACAAGATAATATTCTATCAATTTTATTTTCCAATCAGCATGTCAGGACTGGGCACCTGACTAAGCTGTACCACTTAACTCTTAACAAGTTACGTGGTTCTGTAGAGATGTGGTGACCACAAGACCAGAGGAAGACAGCAAATGTTTTTACAAACACAATGGAAATTCATATACGTGAACAGTCTGGTTTGCCATTTAGAGGCGTTTCTGAGGTTTAGTTTTGGAGTATAACTATAATTTTATTATAATCCTTAGTTTACCCCATTGGTATCAGAAACACACTATGGTCTTAACATATATGTCCACAATCCATTAAAATCTTTGTGATAAGGTCGTCTAAGGGCCACACAAAATTTCTATGGAAAGTCTCCAGTCCTGGCACAGCTTCATTTATTCGAGATATCACCTTTTGTGGGGAGACCATCTATCGTGGTTTCAAACAATTGATTTTTCATATGAAAGGAATTTATTTTGTGCATGTGCCAGTGTAAACGTGTTTGGTTAGGAGTCCCTCCATGGATAGGCATTGGGACTTTAATTGGCTGCTCACCATACATCTCCATAGAAAGTGGCCAGGTAGGTGTAGGACTTGACGGTGTTCCTGTAAGTTTGGTTTTTCATTTCTTGCATGGTGAACATATTTGCAGAATGCACACCATTTTTCCTTTACTTGTCTGGATCAAAAGGGGTCTGTGTTTCTGTTTTTAAAATATTCATTATAAAAGCCTTTTTAATTGTGCAAATTTATGCTGCTTGTTCCAGATTCTATAAAATTCGAGCTATAACAAGATAAATCAAGTTGAATGGATCTTTAAAAGGTAAGTACATTTTTGTACATCAAATATCAAATGCTAAACAAAAAAAAAAGCCAAAAAACAAAGTTTACAAGAAATACATTTTATTCATTCTTTTTTGCCAACCCTCTTCCTGACCAAAATATGCAGCATGTGATCAATTTATCTCTATCTTAAAGAAGTTTGAGACATATTAGGGAAAATGTAAACCAAATTTCTCAAAAAATAAATAAAAAGTCCAAACTGATAAAATATAACTGCATCTGTGCAGAAAATGTGCATTCAGAAATTACCAGTAAGCAGATTTTTCATAGCTATGGTTATGAGCTTTGCTCGATTGAATTTTGCCAAAGCAGCACATTTTTCACAGACTGGTGAGACTCTTTGCGTCATTTGTTGTGCATGTTTCCTCCCTCTTGTCTCTTGAGAGAAGTTCATAGATTGCTCAGTGTTTTAAATGAACCCCTACACGCATAACTAGATTTTTCTTCTTGAGACTCCCAGGTCAAGCAAAGTGATGTCAGGGCAGGAAAAGTTATCTAAAGACATTTCATGTCTGTTAGCTCAACACTGCTTAATAAAAGCACAATTAGGAGGAAAAAATTCCCCCCTGCACCAATAGATTTGCTACACCAATATAACTACAAAAATGAATCCTCTCCCCACGCTCCAGTGGAACACTATATGGTATGGCCAGAACTGACAATTCCCAAAGTATATTGGGTGAGAAACGGAGTACAGGATCCCAAAGAACCAGTTATGACCATCACATTGCAGGAGACCCAGAGCTGGATAAGACGCATACCAGGGCACACCAGGGAAAGCAGGAAGATATACGGTACCAAATCACAAAAGGCAGAAGAAAGGTCAAGGAAGGCGGTGGTTAAGGCAGGCAGCAAGCAAGAGAGGTCAGGTCACAAGCTAGGGGTCAAATACCACTGATTCAGGGGACAGACAGCAGTGACACGGGGCCACTGGAGACACAGGGAACACAGGAGATACGGGAAGCAACAGGAGGCACAGGAATATCAACAGACAGAGAAGAACACTAGAACACCACAAGGGAATGGGCTGGGAAACAACAGACTGGCAACAAGGGGTTTAACACAACAGCTGGACAGAGGAAACACTGAATCAAGCAAAAAGTGTATGGGAACTTGCTCAGCAGGGTTATAGGCTCGGGCCTAGTAGAGACACGTTGTAGGAACGCTGAGTGCCATGTCTGAGCCAGCTAAATAGCCAGGGATGATTAGGAGGCTATTTCCTGATTGGCTGGGTTGGGCGAAACTGATAAAGCTTGGGAGCGCAGGCACACCCAGGGTCAGAACTGCCCGCATGAGCAGGAGAGAAGTCCCTGCTCTTTAGTGAGGTAGAGGTAAGTGTGACACGTTTTCTTTTTTCTAAAGCAGCCACAATTTTAAGCTGCGCAACTCGTAGAGAACAGATAGCAGAAGGATTACTCTCACATTGTTTGACATTTACTCCTACATGAAAGCTCTGGTCAAGTCCTTACATTCTGAGTGCAACAAGCAAAACGGGAACATCATATATCACCTTTGACTGGACTGCAAATCCGCCTGTAGGTCAGCCAATAGTTTTTCCTAATCATGGTGTCACGTAAGATGATGTACATTGGACTTTGTGCTTCTTTCATACAAATATGAATATCTGTACATATTGCCTTATCTCAACTGGAATAAACCATGGAATTTTATAGAAGATATTTTTAAGCCACATTTTAGGACTTCCTTTTTGTTGGGTCAGAAAACTTTTTTGCTTGGTAAATCAAACTAGATTAGATAGTTAGATTCAGATCTATTACTACAATTAGTTCCTAGTTCACAAATTATCTGTAAAACTTTTAAACACATTTAAATGTAATGCATCTAGCTTGTATTTAGCTTTTATAAACTGTGTATTTTAGTTGTGCGCTTACTGGTTCTGTTAAGTGTAATTTTAGTAATAAGAAAGAACCGAGTGTAGATTAGTATGAAGTAGACATACAGGCTCAGTTACATAGCCATGGTAAATGATTGATTTCCTAGGAACGCAATAATTTAGAAACATCCTGGGACCTGCACAGAGCTTTGGTTAATTGTTTAATGATATAAAGTGTGCTTTATTACAGCGCGCCACAGCTAGGAATGTAGGCGAGTCTGGCGGTGGCAGATTGTGAGAATATATAATGTCCCATAGGCGTTTTCCTAGGCTTGCATTATCTTGTACTTAGGAGACCCCAGCCCAGTGATAAGGTTAAAGGTTATGACTACTGGGGCAAGAAGTAACATCTGGTTATGGACTCACACTGGAAATTCTGTCCGACAACAGCTGGGCAACCATTTACAACAGACTGGAACGTGACACACTAATTACTGACTTAATGTTCTGTTGACATCAGTGACTTGTAATTTGGGACTAGAGATGAACTGAATATTACTTATCTTAGAAAACATATGCATGTCCCTTCATTTGGGTAATGAAATATACACGCTTCAATGAAAGTTTTACTTATAACATTTGCATTTTATTCATGATGGTAGCTATGTCTTATTGGCAAGACGCCATAAAGTTAAAATTGGTTAATTTGACACTGAAGACACCCAAATCGCCTTCAGTCACAACGCCAAATACTGATCCTCAAAAGTTTTGCACTTTAAAAAGTGTAAAACTAGTGTTCATCAACATGTCACCAGATGTCCCTCAGAGGAGCTCACATTCAGATGTACCTACCATATTTTTAATTCCCAAATATGGTCCTAGGGCAAATTTTTAAAAACAAGCCAATTAAACTATTATACAATTGTGTTTGTATTCTAGTTACTACTCTTTGAATAATTTTTCTTTATTTGTGTCAGATTATTCTGTTTTGTTTAGATTTAGTCTCCAAAAAATATGCCCACAAAACACACAAAGTCTCAATACATTTATTGTGCATAACTTTATGTTTTATTATTCTGTATCACTCCAAGACTTGCTGTTTAACACAGGTCTAGTTAGGATTCTTTTTTCACCAATTAAAAACACTTTGTTTTGAATGTTGCCTCCAAAAACTCGCTCTTTGTACCTTCTTTCAATATACCTAGATTTTAACTGTAGACTTGGCAACCAAATGTAAACCTTACCTCCCTGGGTATAATAATATGTTTGTCTCAATTAACCTATTAGTATGTCATTGGGATATGAAAGTGTCCAATAGAAACCAGCACATGGGGAGCACATATGAAATTCATAATGTTCATTCTTTGACCATCACTTGTATCTTGGCTGTGGTCTCTGACCCATTTCTTGTCAAGTCTACTGCCTTTGATTATTTCTTATTACATCCTGGCAGCAGTCTTTCTGTAGCTTTGCAATCACTGAAAATTATGTGCAGCCATTTGGTGATGTCACACGTAAAGTACCTTATATTTACAAGGGTTGATTATACCTGCCCTGGACAAGTAGAATTCTTTGCATGTTGAACTCTACAGGTAACACTGTAGTGTATGTTTCAAGCCAACCTGTTGACTTTTGAGTACGATAAAGGTTTCCCAATTTTCTTAGAAAAATGTCTTCCTAATGATCACTTTATAACGTTAAAAAAATGGGCCAATTTTTACCCAATGAGCTAATAAAACCAGACAGATGGCAGCCCTAGATATGCAGCTTTAGACATGGGGTACACATGCATTACACAGTGATGACCTAAAAGGCTTTACCTTATGGAAGTACAGACCCGGCCAGAGCTACCATCAGGGGTGAAAAAGGGCCCCAGCCAAAAGTACTTGACTTTTACATTGCTAAACTAATAAACATAGTGGGTGGGGGCCCCAGAAAGTTTAGTTAGTATGGAGCCCAGAATTTTCTAAATGCAGCCCCGCACCCAGCAATATGCAAACATTTGCAATTTTTACTGCAGTGTGTATTGGTACTTTTATGAAAAAAGAATCCCAAGCGGGCATTTTTTGCAAACAGACAACCCGTTACATATATTATATATATATATATATATATATATATATATACACTTATTTATTACATGGAAAACTTTCAAGTATTTGAAATGACTGCTACTGTAAACCCCACTGAATGCACATGATTTCTAGGATCACTTGTTCAAATCAACATTTAAAATCAGCAAACAAAATTTACTTACTTATTTAAACATGGGAAAAACAAACATATGTAATTCTTTAAATAAGTCACTGATTAAATAAAATGTACCATTTTCCAAAGTCCAATCATCTTTTCAATAAAATATATATATAATAAGGATTCCCCATTCACAGCTACTTTTTTGGCAGGAATGTTTTCCAAGTAATTTAAGTGGAAAATAACTAAATTAAGCCCATATTTGTCAAAATTTGTCCTTATACATAACCCTACTCAATAGTTTTTCTTCTTAAAGTGTAATGCCAGCTAAAACTGGCGCAAACACACACATATTTTGAATCTACCCCGCCTATTCGCCTATTGGAGTGCCCAGCGTTCCAAAAGTTCAAAGGATGCCCCTTAATGCTGAGTAAGCTGCAAGCAGGTGCCAGTGCACCATTCTCCATTTTTCAGAATTTTTTTAACTTTTTTTTTTTCATAACTCCATTTTCGACATATTTTTGGAGTTGGAAAATGAAAACAATAGTTATACTAATTGCTACTTTTATAAACAAAGAATGGACTCTTAAAAAAGGAAGGAAGTCTTCAATTTGTTGGTCATGCAAAACCATTGGCTGTTTTGAGGGGAAACTTGGCATTTTTTATTCGTTCTGAGTTGTTCACAAAAATCAAGCATTTGGTAACATTTTGCCATTTTGGATAATGTGCTTTGGATAGCTTTTGAGTAATATGATTGCTTTGTTTAACTATTCTAGACCCTGTTCTTGTGACATTAGCCTTATCATTAAAGAAGTCAGTTTCGGAAAATATTTCCCCCCTTGATGATTGTCACAGAAATACCCAGGAGATGCCCAGGATCCGGGTTGTATGGCTGGCAGCCTGGTTTCAAGTTCTCTATATTATGCGAGAGGCATAATGTTGGCACCCAGTAGGGGAATATCAGAGTCTTCATAGACAGATCTGTTCAGAACTTTTGTTCATGTGTTGGTAACTTGTTTTTAAATTAAATATTAAATATTCAGCAAGAGAAAATATTTGTTTTAAAAGCTATGCCATTTTTTTTTTTTTTAAGAGAACTAGCAAGCCTATTTCTACAATTTAATATATTACACGTTAAAAAAAGAAGACACAGGTGGACTTGTTTTGTGGAAAAAAGACATCGGAGAAAATTGCATTGTCCTTTAAATGGCAACAAAAGAAATACCCTTTTCTAGGAAAAAAAAAATGGAAAGGCACGGGACTCACAATATTTCCATTTTTATGCTTTAAAACCAAGAAGCAAATAAATTGTGAGCACATCTGAGGACGGTAAAACACATAATATATTTGTATTGAAACTTCAAAGGATGGATTTATTTAATATGGAACTGTAGTCATGTATTATCCTAACTGTCTGAAAGCTTTGCTTCCTGGAGAGGACTATAAATACTGTTTATATACATGAGCTGGCCAGTTAAATCTTACTTATTCATGGCTCAACACTTGCTGGTGTGTGAATGTTGAAGAGAGAACTCAAAGTGATTTTTCTGTAAATAAAAGACTTGTCAAGGATTGATTTTATATGGGACAGAAATGTTAAAGCTGAACTTAAAGTGGGCATAAAAAGCCATTTATTCTATAGATTTATTCTTTTAAAAATAATCCAAAAAGAGTTTTTAAAAGTTCATAGTATCTTACCGAATCTCTCTAATTTACCTTCTGGTAATCCCCTGCAGTGTCTTAGAAATGAAAATTTATAAAACAAGCAAGAAGCCGTCAAACTAATCCTGAAAGCTTGCCGAAGGGTTGAGGGAGCGGAGTGGCAATGTTATCTGTGCCCTTCTGCTCCTGCACCCTCCAGTCATTAGGCTGAAGCAGATAAGTGACTAAGATGTATTGCCTAACTATAGTTGGAAACATTGAGGTTGCTGACATGATAAAACTATTTGGCTGGGCTGAAAAAAATCAATTAAAACCATTTATATAATTTAGAAATGTATACTCATTTGGGCTAAATTGTTTTTATATTACTATTAAGTGGTTTACTTAATTAGAAAGAAAAAAAATAGAGAACTTATTCGCAGTTTAAATATATTGTTGAAATATTAACAAAAAATAACAGAAAGGTAATGTCTGGTTCTGACAATACACAATATATTAATTAAAGACCCATTAGTAGATCATGGGTGTAGGGACCTATCTCCATACACAATTAATCTGAGATTTAACTTTGACTCAATAACGTCTCAGTTCTTGATGTGTTTCACCCTTCTGGGATAAGCAGAGACTAAATTTGCTAGATCAAACATGATTAACAAAAACAATTACTTAACCTCAATTATTAATTGATAAACCAATAGTTTGACATGTTGAATATTTATGATTTGTGAAAATATGTATACAATCTATGTAAGTTATGATAGTACTTGTAGTCTAATGGTTCTATATAGATTATTAAAGAGAAGAAAATAGAATAAAGTGAGGTTTAGATAAATGGAATAATTATTTGTGGTTCATTATATTCTTATAAATGTATTAACGTGACCAAAGTTATGATTTAGGGAAGTAGTGTGTGTTCCAAAGAGGAGACTACTGGGGTAAAATAGGATGTTTGATGAAATTGAAATAAAGAATTACAGATTATTTGTTTAGGTACCAAAACTTGACACATGAAAGGTTATTATTCAAAATGGTAAAAAGAGAGGTTCACATTAGTAATCTATCATTTATATTAAATGATAATAAGTATTAGGTAAGGATATGTACAAACGTTCATCATAAAGTATAAGCTACATATGAAGGAGAACATATAAAAGAATCATAATGAAGAGACATACAAATTCTCTCTGGCATTTATTACTGCCTGATCAGACAATATTGTAGTTGGACACATTATTTGTCTAGGTAAATCATCATATTTCCACTGATCTTGGATGGAACAAGAATGATCTGATTCTGGGAAAGCAAAGTGAATGGTGATTGGAGATTAGGAGGACAAAAATGGATTGGTAGTTGATCCTGGGCCCTGAAAAGACTGCAGTGACTATAGAGGGAAAGAGTGTCAGCTGACCATGGAAGAGGGTAGACAGTAAATTATGGTTACGGAGGGGTAGCCTATGGATTGTGGATTAGAAGGCATGGAGAAGCAAAAAGGAGGCTGGTGATGAGTGGACATGATGCCAAGAGAGAAGTGACATCTGACCATAAAACACGGATAACGAAGGCAGAACAGCAGACTATAAGCAAAAATGAAAAAGGCAGCCAAGTTAGAGAACAAACTGATTAATGACTGGGAGGAAAAGTGAAGA
Organism: Pyxicephalus adspersus; assembly: GCF_032062135.1. NCBI lineage: Eukaryota > Metazoa > Chordata > Amphibia > Anura > Pyxicephalidae > Pyxicephalus > Pyxicephalus adspersus. The sequence continues at coordinate 51,153,276 of NC_092866.1, read as the reverse complement.
GGAAGAATGGAAACTGATTGTGACACTGAATGGAGAGAGATAAGCCTCATGAGATAATTGCGGACCAATGTGAAAATAAAAATAATGGGAGTTGAATGGCATGGCATTGGCATGGAGAGCTCCACTGGGATAAAGAATAGAGTGGAAGCCAACAGGAAGCAGACCTGGAATTGTCTGTAGGACAGAAGCCATGGCTGGGGTGAGGACTGCAGGGAACATGGTGGTGGAAGAATTGTCAGAAGACCTACATAAGAAAGTACTTCAAACAGTAAGTGCATCAGAAACTGGTTTAGATAGTGATAGGAAATTTAGGATATGGGGTACATACACTGATGAAGAAACCATGTGTACAAGAGCATGGACAATGAGAAAAAGAACCGGGACTTACAGCAATGCTATGAGTCTGTAGCAATGTGAGTATTGCTAGGGGAACAGTGCCTGAGCTAGAAAATGTATAGATTCAGGTCTAAACTCTAGAAAGGTGGTTTTGCATGGTGTATATTTAATTTTCTCTGCTGGCAGAATATGCTTTCAGGACTAAAGTAACAATCCCTCTTTATAGCCCAATTGAGGAGGGACAGAGACTTACATGAGCTGTGAACAGCTGGTCTGGGTTAATAGTTAAGATCCATGGTCTGTGTTGTGCAGAGCATAGACATAAAAAGGCAGCAGATTTAAATGAATGCAACATTTTCAGAAGTTACAGCCACCTTTATAGAGTATTCCATAGCTTATCTAGATTTCAGTTTTAGGTATAACAATTTAGAATGTAATTGTTATTAATGGAGATATATAATGCATGCAAATATTTAAAAGACTGACCTTCAGTTAATGTTTCATAACTCTGAGTGTGTCACAGGGTCAGGTTTTCAGCACCTTACAAGTAGATCCTTTATTTAATTTACCCGAATGGCGACATTAGGTATTTTCTATTAGTGCTCCATTGGGGAGGTTTCTCTTTGCATCCTGTCCTATAGACCCAAACAGAAGTCTTTTTTGGTAATGCCCTCTTAGACAGTTGTCATAAAAACAAATCCCCATATTATAAGCATTCCTCAAATTCTATTTTGGTTTCTCATAAACCTATGGAGCCTTGACAATGGTCAATAGAACAATTTGACATGGACATTGACTCTCCATCCAACAGGGCAAACAAAACCATTACGCTTGGAAATGGTGCCAGTTCTTCACCACTGTACACAAAAAAAAAAAAAATGTATACCTACCTGGAAATTGCAAATATAAAAGAATCATGCACTGCTGGCTGTCGACAGACTGGAGATGAGAATTACTGCTTAAACTGCTGGAACTTAACTGTAACTGCCATAGTAATAACCAAGGAATCTTTATATTGTTCTCACAACTTATATTCATAAGAACGAATGTGCTTTGAAACACACTGATGAATTGTGAAAAGAATCTGGCAGCTGAATTTTGGGTTAGGGACTTGCAGTTTCCCATTGATGTCAATCAAATGGAGATGTACAAAAACAGATTGCAACATGCCTGGAAACTTATCACAACACATGTGTTTTCAAGCACATCTGGCAAGAACAAACCCGGAGTGAAACAATACAGCAGCACTTGTTTATGCTAGGAAGGGCAAGTTATGTGTTGCTTTGTCATCACTTGCAAATGAATGGAGGTATAATAAAAGTATTTCAGAGACCTTTACTTGCTGACCCCCCTCCACCAATTGGCTCCGTTAAACTAACTTTGGCCTTATCTAAAAAGGTTACCATAATGTACTGTATTTATCTTCTCTCTTGCTACCGAGTCAAAAACAGTCTGCAGCCACAGAGGTTTGCTTGGTGCGAAGATGTTAGCTTAACTGCTTTTGGGTGCCTTAGGAGGCTGACAGCCTGCCATTCCCCATGTGGCATTCGAAAATGAACAAACATCCAAGAGGATCAATGGCTAATAGGCGGGCAGGCAGTCATCTACTGCCATTAACCACTCTCTATAGGAAGCTTTTGGGAAAATGTTACTTGCTTACAGCTCAAGGAACCCCTGGTAACCTGATTGGGAAGTTACGGCAAAACCTCAACATAGGTAAAGGAAAAAAAAAAAATTTAAAAGCAGATTTCACTTAGGCAGTTCTATATGTGAAATTGAATGTTTGTGCCGCTCATCAAATTGTGGATGAATAGAAGCTTAGATGCAAGAAAGTTTCACGGATACTTGTATTTCTTTGCCTTTTTCTAGAGATGGATCCCTTCCATTAATCAGATCCAAAATTTTGCTTATCTATAAAGGTTACCATAGCCCTTTATCTTTTCTTCTTCTGGTCAACATAGAAAACTATGGGGAAGAGGTTGGGTGCTTAGTCTTACAACCTAAAGCCGCATACACACATGCAAAATTTGTCGTTGGAAAGGATCTTTCACGATACTGTTTAATGATAATTCCAATGAGAGTTATGGGTCAGGAAGTGGAGGTCTCCTCCACACATTTCCCTTGCAGTGGTCACTTTCTAACCCCCACTCCTACTTCAGGCCAAGTGGACAGGTAGATAAATGGATTCAAATGTCAAGTGCAAAATGACTTATTTGTTAATGTGTTTTACTTCAACACGCCAAGAGATTTTCTCTTGCCATGAATTTCCCAGACATTATTAAGTAGTTTTGAGTTTCAGCAAAAGGCATTTTTCTCAAGAAAGAACAAAGTTTCCACAATGTGAAGGGTTCACAGAATCTTGTAAGTTCTGGTTCAGGAACATTAGCAGCTCAGATAAATCACAGTATACGCTCCAGCCTATCATTAAATCCCAGACATTGACAAGTTTCTGCCAAAGAAATACTGACCCATCATCTTCACACAGTCCTCTTTGCAATGAAAGGAGAGACCGCAGTGGTTGTTTGGTTGGTTTCCGTACTAAGTACATACAACTTTTATTCTGTGGCTTGGTCAGACCAGTTATGTTGGAAAAACAGTTTTGACCTTTTGTATATTAAGGACACTTCAAACATACAAACACTTCTTTATTTCACCATTCAAACCATAACGACAAGAAGAAGGACCCTTCAGTAATGTTTCCACAAAATTCTTAAAAAGAAGTGTAGCAGTAAGTAAGTTCTTATTTCATTTATTGTCATAAGTTTTCAGAAGTTTTTTTCACTTATGTAATACTCGGTTTTATGTCCAGACCCTTTTTATCATCCAAAGCCCTGTTTAATGATCACAGTGGGATTCCTATTGGCTAATGGTTGTAAGAGAAGATAATGCTTTCCAATGGTGTAACACCAAGATATATGGTGAGATGCCAGTCATGGTCCTTCCACTATAATGGTACCAGCATTAGGTAAGCAGCCTAGAGTGACTCCTCTATGAATACAGTAAGTATGCTCTAGCTCCTTAGGGTAGGACGTATGGAACTGGTTACATGTGTTATCTGGATTCCAAATACCACATACCACATGTCCGGATGTGACTACCCACAAGGATTTAAATGTCAGGAAATTCCCTACCAATAAATTAACTGAAGAAGCTGCTTAAATGAATGGTAAATGATTTCAAGAACAATCAGCAAAACTACAGGATGTCTCAGGCAAAGCACAACATTCAGTGTCACACAATGTAGGCAGCTACATATCGGGGGCTCCATTTGGAAAAAAATTGACCACTGAGCAATCCTTAAGCTTTTTTGTATGTTTTGGCATTATAACTTACCATATGCAATTTTTTTCAGCAAACAATTTTTGTTGAATATATTGCAAAGTTTCTTACCTATAGGTCTCTCAATAACAGCACATGATGCTTACATTGCACTTCAATGGTGGTTAGCTCCTGAATGCCCTTATATGAGTCTGGGAACCGTTTAAAGAGTGAACTCTAGCATTTAAGGAACTCTGTTATTTGGTTTGGGAAGGGGTTGCAAGGAATTGTGGGCCATCTCCAGTCCTCTAGCAGCAACTTCAAGACAACTTTGTTCGACCTCAGCTCAATGCAGTTTGAATGCTTCAAGTCAATCGAAGTGGTCCAGTCTATATAATACTATATAAGTCAATATATACCACCACAATGGCACTGCAAGTGCATGCACCAAATAGTTCTAAACCAGCCTCCTAACTAATCAGGCTGGAATGTACATCCCTGCTGGTAATCCTTTCAAACACTAACTTCCCAACACCCAAGATCTCCTGTAATCTAGGAATGTGTACAGACAGACAAAGATGTGCTAACAAGCCATGCAGGAGCATTTATAACCTCAGAAATTTACACTTATCGTTAAAAATCTTGCCCGTCAGCACTTTTTAAAATTTTTTACTAAATTTTTGCTCATATGCCAGAAGGGTGTTCACCCTATCACCGACATCCTGAGTTTAGGATTTTTGCCTTAGGAAGCTTAAAGGCAGGTTAAAAAAAATAAAACGATAACTTTATGCATTATTTTTTCAGAATACACAAATAACCCCAAGCTCCTTCAACATAACACGTAGATTTGCAATACGGATACTATTTACTGAACTGCAACACATATAGCTTTCTTTTACTAGTTGAACATTTTCCATAGACCGTAGAAGTTCTCTGGGAATTTGAGGTCACAGGAAGCATTGAAATGAATGTTAACTAATTCCTAGAACTCGACAATGAGAAAAACTGCATTGTGGCCCCCTTAGGCACTTAGACCTCCTTATATACACAAGTCAAAATCAGACACAGGACAGATTGCTGAAGACCATGAAAGCTGCGGAGAACAGGGAGGGGGAGGGGGGGGTTGAGAAAACTATTGTACAGTCAGGGAGATAGAAGAGGACACAATTAAATTATGGCTAAGGGGGCATCAGATTACATTTGCATAGTCATCTGCCAGATAAACATTAATTTTGTCTTTCAGTAACGATGAGCAAGAGTAGCAATATTGATTTAATGAGAGTCAAGACGTACGGTAATGAGAAAGTTATCCTCCAGCTGTTCTGGGGATAGAAATGTGTACAATAGTAAAAAGATTAAAGAAAGTACAGTATAAATATACTTCTACATGTGTGAATGATCTGTGAAGTTACATACAGAAACAGATCATTATTGTTTGAAACAATCATTAGTGGTCATTTCCAGCATTGTACAAACAACAAATTTTTGTTCTTTTGAAAGGGTAAGACTGGTGCGTAGCATTTGCTCCATTGGAAACACCAACTATCATTAGCTGTCGGCCAGTGATTCACCAGAATTTGATCAAGCATGACTTAATATTCACTCTAAAAGAATGCAAATGTTCCCAGGCATGCAAAATCTAGCGTCTGTACAAAGCTTAAGTCATGCCAGGCCATGTTTACTAATTATTGGTGTGACAATACAAAGCAGACTAGATTTGGTACATCCTTCCAATGCAATAAATATTTCATTGCCAGACCCAAATTAAATAAAAAATTCAAAGAAAGAAAATAGAGTAGCAAAAATCAAACTGCAGTCATCAATCGAATTGAAGCAAAGTACAAGTCACCTTAATACAACAAGTGAGAAACAAAGGTAAGTTCCCTGTGAAAAACACTAGAGGTGTCAACTAGACAAATGCCTGCATGGGTAATATAAGCAAAAGGTCTCACCCGACACGTTTCGCCCATAGGCTTCTTCAGGGGATGCATTGAGATCATCATAGGTTAGGTGGTAAAGAGAATGTTCAAACAAAGGGTAAGAGAAAGGTTGTTGAGTTGAAGATGTAAATTGATGAACAAGTGGTTCTCCAGTTTAATGTATAAACCTCTGTTATAAAATGCTCTAAAAATACAACCAAAGTTAACATGGTATAGTGTATATGTGTTGTATAATATATATTTTATGTAGCAATATATATATATATTTATTTTAGCCCAGTATAAGGGAAGAATACAAGTGAGAACGTACATGTATATTTTATTATAAGGGTGGGAGGTATTGAGGTATCGTTAGACCAATGTTGATCTTCAACAGGACAATTTCCACTCTTTATACAATTCATGATTTGATAAAACAATAGAACTTCTCAAAGGGATCAGCCAACCTACTGTAAATTACTTTTTTTATTCAGACCTGGTTAGATTGGGCACATTGGTAAAATTACGAAGAAAATGTTTTGTGTACAGGTTGACAATCAAAAATCTGGCAAACTCCAGACCTCAGGAGTGCCAGATTTTTGAAAATTCCGGATTTTTTTTTATACTTACCTCCACACACAGGCCAGCCTTCGCAGCACATGTGGAAATCTGGCACAGTTCCAGGGAGCAGGGATGCCTCAACGTCCATTTAGTTTACCAAGTAATACCTAACAGTTGTTTCTGCAGAACAGCGCCATCGAAACATTAGTGGCCAACCAGTGTACTAGCCGTGTATTGAAAATGGGATCCAAAATTCATGCCGGAAAACTGAAAGAACCAGATTATCGATGGTGGGATTTTCAATTGTCAACCTGTACGAACTCTCAGCACAATTCCAATCTAAGTTTCTAAATTCCAACCCTTTTATACCCCCCCCCCCAAAAAAAAAAAAAAAAAAAAAAAAAACACGACAAATCAGAAGCTAGGAACTTCATACACATGCTTTTTTTTGGATATCCAACTGAATGACTAATTTAATTGCATGGTAAAATGCAAAATCGAATTGTGTGTATAAGGACTAAGGCCTAAGATTTAGTTCAGCATCCTCTATGGCTATTTGACATACACCCAGAATTCCCGTACATATGGCAGACTTAAATACTATTGTGAATGGCTAAATTTACTGCGAATTGGATTACCCACCAGCCTCATTACCACTATAAGGCTCTAGTGATCAAGCCTGTAAATTTAAGTTCCATTCCACAGACACTCTACCAGTAGTTATTGGGGATTTATTTAATTCCTTGATTATTGCTGAAGACCCTCAATGATATAAGACACACTCATTTGGTTTACATAGTTATTGACCAACCAAAACTTAATCAGTACTAGATAGACTTACTCTTTAAAAGCATAGCCAGTTAATTTAGATTATTTCATTATATAAAATAATTGGTGTGGGAAGCCGGCAAAGAATACCATTTTCATTCTATAATCTGATTTTAAAATCCTCCTCTCCTAACTACTCAGTACAGTATACAGGATTACCTCCCCCAGGTTCCCCCTGTAGTGATTCCACATTACGATCCATCTGAAATAATGACTCTTTTTCCTGCCAAGGTTGATACATTGCCATTAATTCTCTCCTGTGCCACAGGATTAGTGTGACCTAATTGTGTTGTTTTGAACTTTTGGTTTGAAATTGTATTTGTTGCACCTTTGCGATTAACTCTGATTGAGCTAAACCATTAATCAATTGGTCTATTGCCTCCCTTCATGGAATACCAGTGATCTTTGCAAGCAACAACAAACATATTTCTCATCTACTTAATTTACACAGTCCATAAAGTGCAGATTAAAGGGCAAAAAGTGTAAACAACATTTTCATCATGCCTTCCCGTAGCTAAGAGAAGTAGGTTTTAAAATAGACTTGGACAACTGACTATTTTTTCACTTGCGGTTTGGGAGAAAATGATTGTGCCTCATTCTATTGGTTAGAACTAATTTACTTAATAGATAAAATATATCTTTAGGGAAAAAATATAACAATTTAGAATGATACATAATGGTAACTGTAAAAAGTAGCTTTGATTTTGGATTGTACCTCAAAACTGAGTTCCAGGAAGACACAAAAGTTTCCATTTATAATTCAGGCATTCCCTGGTGGAGAATTTTCAGGGTCTATGTGTTTCAATGGAACTAAAGTTCCACTTAAAGAATTTGGCATCAGGCAGGGCTTTGTTGCAGAAAAGGAAAGACGAGGTCTCTTCTGTAATAAGTATTCTTACCTGCGTCATTGCCCCCCATGTGTAAAAAAAGTTGCCAGGAATAATTGCCCTTATGAGTGCCAGACTGGATGAACTCCGGCATAGGGGTTGTATCATCCAGGCTCAGCCAATCCAGATGGCTGAAGATCAGGATACAAGGGAAGGAAAAGAGAAGATGGTGGCAATGGACCTGGGACAGGCGAGTATCCTTAGGGTTTAGTTCCAAGGAAGACAAAGCAGGGTTACAGAATGATGATTTGTTTGCTGAAATTCTGGTTAGCCAACCAACATGGATACTTCTTCAAATGTTGATGTCACTGATTGCTTGACATGGGCACTTCCTTTAGGCTGCCCAGATCTTTTCGGTATGCAGAAGAAGACCAGTGATATCAGCAAGAGGCAACAGACCAGGACTGGCCCACATTACAGCTCTACCCCAGAGCAAGTTTTGCTTTTATGGAATCCTGAGCAGATTTAGGTGAGCATGCTTCTCTTTAGAAGGTAAGAAAATAAACCTATTCATTATGGGTTAAATAGGAAATGGGACAGGTGAGTGGGGTATGCATACATTTTCCAAAAGATGGACATTAAAAGTAGAACTTTACAAACATTGTAGTATCTGATCTGCCATATTGTGCAAGTATAACGTTAGTTCTCCTAGTGGTGCCTACTCCAGCAATGTAGCACCAGTTGGTAAGCCATCGGTTTTATAGATTTCGTGGTAAGAATAACCAGGGATGTACAGTGCATTGTGTATGTGTCCCAGGCAGCATACACAAAACTAAAAAAAAAAATACTTTGGGTGCATCTGCTGCCCAAACAAATCCTACCTATGTGGAATTATTTGTGGATTAAACCAAAAATTTTTTTAGATGACTTACCAAAGCAAGATGGCAACTGGTGCACAATGAGACACTTTCCAATGACCAAATTCTACGTATGCAGAGGTGAATAGAAAGGGCGCTTTAACCATACATATTTTTTTTCTAGGAACAAGTAGGGAAGAATATGAACCCTTTTCAAGTTTTTATTGCAGTCTCGGATTTTCTTCCTCCATTTGTCCTGGAGACCATTGGTACCAATAAATAGATATATTTGTCCTGTGCAAATACACAAGGTCTCATGGTAAATATATAGTGGCATTAGAATATTGGCTATTTATACATTTTAGCATGAAACTCACCACTGATCTAAACAAGCCTGGAGGCGACTTAAGAGATATAGCACAAAAGTAAACCATTTAAACAATGTATTGTATACTGAACATTCATCTGAAGGACCAAGGATGTATCAGGATACAATACTATTTAATTGGGCCCAGAGGAGGTCAAGCTTGATGCAATTTACCAATGACTTAAAACAGACCTTTCTTGAAAATACAAGATCCCCTTTACAGAAAGCTCTCCATCACCCTCAGTCAATTTGCCTGCAAAAGCAATTTAAACAATAAAACTGTTGGGAAAAAAAATTGCCCTGACCCCAGCTTCTGATGCTTCCATGAGACACAAGTGACTTACCGTATCTCATCTTTGCTTCCTGGAATAGCCAAGCACCAAAATGCACTCAAGCCCATCGTATGGAAGTAATCTTGTATGGTTTCCAAAGCAAGTTTTTTTTTAATCACTTTTACGGGCAATTTATTGTTGGGTTGTGGGAGGTACAGTGGACCTCCAACTTGCATGAAATGTTGGTTTTTAACAGACCAAAAGGGAAGAAATAAGAAAACAATAATTGTTGGGATTTCATTTTAAAGTGTGAATGCACCTTTAGGTCTGGGAGTTGGGGCTCTGCATGGAGGTATATGTCTCCAATAGCAGCTCCTATATTTTCATAAAACATTCCTTTAAGCCCTTGGGACATGCAAGACGTAATAAATATGTGCAATTCTCATCAACATTATTAGGGCTACTTGCCTAATACCGCTTGGAGAAGTAAAAAAAAAAAAAAGGGATCCAGTGTGCTGTCATTTAATATGGAATGCCACATGTGCATATACTTCATACCCAAATGTCTATAAAAATTCTGGATACACCGTGACACCATCAACAGGTCACAGTGATTGTACAGTGAAACTTCAAGATTTGGTCATATCACTGGACTTCCTGTACTTAAACTAATAAAGATAGTGGAAACTGCCAGATGTTTCCACAGAGAATGAGTTAAATGTTATCCCAAGTGAATAAAAAAAAAATCACATTAAAGATTACTTTGGATTAATTTTATCATTTAAACCCAAGATGTTCCTTCTTGTCTTTTTTTTTTCAGCATCAACCTTTCCATCTCTAAAAGTCAGCCAGTCCAAAGTTCCGCTTTTGTGGTATGTTTGTGGTGAGACATATTTCCAGTCCGGAACTAGGAATTTTGATAATCACGGAAATGTGTGTTCCAAGTCTCTGTGGAGATGCTGACATCATATTGTACCAGTAAGTTCAACTTTAAATCCCAATTCCAGGCAAACAGCTAAATATACAATTGAAATAAATACAGCCTGTCTGTCTGTTCAAATCTGGGATTTGCTTAGCATAGCCAGACAGAGAAGCCAAATTGGCCACCTTGTATTTTTATACTGCAGTTAAGCAATATAGTTATGTCCCCATTCTGCCCCCGCCTGTAATTGGAAAGTAAAGGGGGGGCAGAATATAAGAAAAGCCAACCTCTACTCCTTGTTCCAGTTGACATGTGTAAGGGTGACATTCTTCCCACTGCCCAGCAATGTAAGAGGAGTTCTTTCCAATGACCACCACACTACTTTACTGGGTGCTGTGGATATAGCAGTTATAGCAGGGGATCCCTAAAGTTATTTCAAGGGTTTCCCCATGGTAAAAAGGTTGAGAAATGCTGATCTAAAACATAGGGATGAGCGAGCGAGTTTTTAAAGCGACCGGAGTAAATTCGCCAAACGAGATTGAATTTAAAAAAAAAATTGCGGTCTGTGCTGATCAATGATTGCAGTGCCAGCTGCATTCATTGATCACCACAGTGTGCGATCCCCGGCACTAGAGGATAAATGGTAAATGGGGACAAGTCTCCCCATTCAAAACCTAGATTCCAGCCCTGAGAATCCATTGCGATCCCGAGGCACGAGAGGTTAAGTAACTTCTAGTGCCCAGGATTGCAGTGGAACTGCAGATAAACTCTCCATTGAGAGTTCATCTGCAGGTCTTTTGCCAGGGTCACCGGGCTGATAAGTACAGCCCGGTGACCGTGGGAACTTTGTGGTCACAGCTGATTGGAGGGGGAACGCAAGTGCCTCCAATCAGCTGTGACTGCAGACAAACTCTCAATAGAGTTTCTCCATTGAGAGTTCATCTGCAGTTCCACTGCGATGCCCAGGCACTAGAGGTAATCAACCTCTAGTCCGGGGATCGCAAACAGGAGGATTCCCAGGGCTGCATGAACGAATGCAGGCTTGAGAATCCACTGCGATCCCGGGGCACGAGAGGTAATTTTTTTATCCTCTAGTTCCGTGGATTGTAATGATTTCCTCTATCTTCTGATGGCTTCACAAAATCAGTTTGCCGAAATTTTACAAACCCATCGGAGGTTTTAAGAAACTTTCGTGAAAATGCCAGAGGCATTCATACTCATCCCTACTAAAACATTATAAGGTTCCTCCAAATGAAACCAGTGTTCCTTGAGCTGTGGCTGACTGTCGTCCCATCTGATGTTGCTTGGAAAGTTTGGGGTCTAATGCTACATAGCTGGGCCTCAGGCATGACCCAAACCATCCATTAATGGCTACAAGGATAAAATTCAGACCACCACAATAGGGGGACATTCCTCAAACAAACATCAAATCAAAAGGGCATTTTTAACGACTATTTTAGCAGGGGTTGTACAACACCATTATTTAATAGTTTCTCCTAAAGATAAAAGGTTGAGAAAGACTTTCTTATGGTAGGGTATATAGATTACTAGCAAAGCATGCCATGAAAAGACGCACACTGACCACAAAGACTCCTATTTAGGGCACTGCTATTGTTGTCATTATATCTTGAACTGTTCAGTTGAGTCCTGTGATCATAATGTCCCTTGACAGCTTGGGTCCAATATTAATGACCGAGAATAATTGCTTAGTTCATAGGTAAGTGATCACTCTGACAGCCAAAGAGCTTGCAGTGAAAAATCTCTTTGTAAATAAAATGTCCCAGTCCGACCTGTCATTATCATTTACAGGGAGATTTGCTCATCTATAGCCCTGGATAGAAAGACAGTTGCTCCATTATTGTTGCCAGGAAATAACTGTATAGATATGACCAACAAAAATTTTTGTTTTCATATTTTGACTGTAGTCCCTATTGATTGCACATTGAATTATATAGAAACTGTTCTGCCTTGGAAACAATGAAATGAAACAAAGACTAAGAATAGCTTCAATACAATTTGTCACATCTCCAGCACCAGAAAACTTGGTGTCAAGGAGTTTTTAGATCAATGCCCTTGCTTTATTTTGATATAATTGCAATGCACACATAGGGACAACTTGGTTTGGCACAGCCTTACTGACATCCAAACACCTTTTCGGCTTTAGTTAAAGTGCACAAAACTATTAAATAACTGGAGGTCAAGTTTTTTTCAAGTTGTGAACCTCAAGTGCAACCCCTGACATCACCAAAGGGATTATCATTTAGTGAAGGTAATGCAATAAGAAAGATTACACACATGCAACAGGAGATGGTCAGACTATGGACATGCTACATGAGATGGTTAAAGACTGCAAACATCCTATAGTTTATGGTCTGGGTACTGTGAAATTGGTATAGAGGTTGTTGGAGTTTGAGGTCATGCTAGTGACCAGGGGTCAGACTGGAAACACGTTACATTAGACGGCTACAGATCACTGCTCCTCTAGTCCCTATACAACCCAACCCCCTCCACAATTGGAAATTCTAGGTTAATTTACATGTGGTCTGAAATACTTGGGGAGGTCCAGGACTTCTATCTTTTATTTCCTTAGCAGCCATAAAGATTATTTTGCATAAATGGATATATTTAAGCCTGCCCACCTTAGGTCTTTTTAAAAAAAAAAAAAAAAAAAAAAAATTGTCCTAGGTCCTCTAGATGGCCTGGATCGAAGCTTCTATAGAGAGACTAAGGAGAGTACTTTCTTTGAAACATGGGAATCCTTCATAGCTGTTCCCCCAGCTCTCACAAAGCGGATATTACATTCTTCTTGTTATCTAATACATCTATTTCCCAATGACCCTCCAATGCATCTTGATGGCAAGAATGGATATTATCTGTATGGTTACCCAGGATTTACTTCTTTTTTGGGGTTGCTTGCCAAAACTTTCATTTTATGTCCCCTTGCCGTGCATCTTACTGAATGTATTGTTTTCCTATTGTGTTAATTGGATTGTTTATACATCTTATGTTGGGATCATTATCATCCTTCTTATCATTCTATATTTGTATTTCCTATAATCCCCTTTAAAATTTCTTGTACCATATTTGATATTTTTTTGGGCAAAATCTCCAATAATCCGTTATATTTGTGAAAGGAAAAACATGAAAAGAACAAGGTCGGCCAGTACAGTGTAAATTATGATCATGACAAAAACAAACTAGGCTCAAGTTGTACACAAGAGAATTATCACATAATTTCCCAATCCAGTTCTTTTTGGTTAGATGAACCAACGGTCAACTTTCTATGGTGCACAATGTAAGTCTAAGGGTAATTATTGTCACTTTTAAAAGTGGAGGTATAGTTTGAAAAAAACAGCAATCAGTTCTCTGTTCAGGTGAATGGAGTTTGTGATTGCCAATTTAGGGTAATTACAATACCTACATTCTGCAATTTGAAGCCTGTTGTAAAAGGAACAAAACCTGTTTCTACTTCAATAAATTTGGTGATATTAAAAGGGACAAAACAGGTTTTTGAAAGTAGAGAATAAAAAAAAAAGGTTCTCAAAAAAAGTTACAGTGATCACTGTATCTGACAAAGCTTTCATTTCCTTTTTTTCCAGATGGAAAGCCATTTATGTTTGTCCAAGGTCAGTATTTGTTTCCTGGAATTAAATGCAGGCTTAGAAAAAAGTAAATCATGTAAATCCTACAGATCAGCCCCTGCTAAAGCCTCCAACTTTTTAAAATTGCAATTTATTAACTGGTGAAAATAACAACTACAACTAACTTGTAATCATCTCGGTCTAGACAAAGCCACTTGAACTACCTCCTAATGATTAAAGATAAGAGTTTTTTTTTACATTGTTAATGTATTCAGGATTGTGCCATCTCAGGGATGTATTTGGTTTACTGAAAAGGTCCAACTTAAGCATTGCTAACAAAGAACAACTTTCATCAAAAGAAAGCTTTCATCAAATAGATCTAAATTAGAGGAATAGATTTTTGGGAGATCCATTCAAAAATGATCTTAAAGAAAAAAGGGTTTACCGGTAAAATGTGTACCTTTAGAAAAATTACTTACCGGCTCAAATATTATTTTTTGGATTTTTTGGATTTTGCAAAACAAGAACCTTGCATTGTGGATAGTAAGGTCTTAAAACTTGGTCCTCATTATAACATTTTTGGTAGGTCTGGCCGGCATTTGAAGTACCACAGGAGTCATGTATGGGAACTGAAATATTCAAACTACTGTAGACTACTTTAAAAATAGGGTGTTCTTACCTGGAATGACCCTGCATGATCTTCTTCTTTTTCCCCTTCTTTACCTTCTTTCAGTGCAATAAGTGTAAATCCTCTGAAGTATGCTGGAGTAGTGGCAGAGAGGGTTACTGTAATACAAAGACATGGGAAACTGAAAAATTTGCAACTTGAATATGTTTGATATCTATACAGTGTATGGGAAATTTTAGAGATAATTGCTCTGCAGACTCCTCCAAGTAGCTGAATACAATCGGCATTTTCAAAAGCAGCTTAATCCAAAACAGACATTGGGAATAGAAAAACCTTGATCGACTCTTGAGTCTTGTTGGCCATCCCCATATAGCTGTAAAAACACCGAGCACAGTTTTTATAACAAGCTACTGTTTTTTAATTTCATATATATATATATATATATATATATATATATATATATATATATATATATATATATATATATTCTATATATTTTATTCCATATATTTCATTCTCCATATTACTGGTCCTGGTATCGCTTGGTGTTCCATGTACATTGAACTCAGAAGAGAGATGCAAGTACAAAGAAGCCGTTAACTTTATGAAGAAAAGGTTAGGTGTTAAAGTTACAAGGATTATTATTATTACTACACAGTATTTATATAGCAACATCATATTACACAGCACTGTACATAGTCATGTCACCAACTGTCCTTCAAAGGAGTTTACAATTTAACGTCCCTACCATAGTCATATGTCTTTATTACAGTCTAAGGTCAATTTTTTTTGGGGGAAGCCAATTAACCTCACTGCATGTTTTTGGGATGTTGGAGGAAACCAGAGTACCCAGAGGAAACCCACGCACACACGAGGAGAACCTGCAAACTCCATGCAGATAGTATCCTGGCCGAGATTCAAGCCTGGGCTCCAGCGCTGCAAAGGCCAGAGTGCTACCTCTGAGCCACAGTGCTGCCCCAGGATTATTGTTTACGTGCCAAAGAGGGCATGGGGTTAGGATTACAGGAAAGGTTACAAGGCGTAACACAGGAAGAGGGCTGGTTTTAAGGTAGGTCAAACTGGGCAATTACCATTTACATTTAATGGCAGTGTTACTGTGTTAAAGTTACATTAAGGTTATTGTTAGTGATAGGGTTATCATGATGGAAATTTTGGGGGTTAATTTTAGGGTGAACCTTGGTTAATACTGGGTTGCAGGGAGAGCTGTTGATAGGGCTATATGAAGGGTAAGAGAGTTGGTTATACTGGGAGTTAGTGATGGCCTCGTAAATAATATTGGGGGTTACAGGGAAGGTTAAATGTGAGAGGAGCTTTAAAGTTGTGCACCGATTGCTGTACTGGGCTGAATGCTACCAGTGTCTAACTCCTAGAGTTAAAACGCATATGTATTATAAAGTGTCATTAATGTGATGCATAGTATCATGAATGCATAAGAAAATAATAATTATATTTAATATATAGGCTGTGATTTATGTAGCTTAGCGGAAAAATTGAGTTCTGCTGGTCCCTGCAATTCAACGGGGAGTGTGATATCTCCTTCATAGGATTTGAAAGTAACTATCAACATTGGAATTCTGAGAACAGTAACAAAGACAATAAGTGTGTGTCAATGGTAACATTCATGAAGCAAAAGTGTTATAGGTTCTGATCTCATTTAAAGACACTTTGACCTACTGAGTTAGTGCCTGGGAGCCAAAGTCATTCCTAGACTAGCATTGTTGGATTTATGGACATTCAACACAACTCATGCACATAGATAGTTTTTATTCAATTCCAATAGGAGGGTATATTAAGTGACCCTTATGTCCATAACAAAAGCATAAGGAACTTTTTACTCTGGGGCAGTGCAGCAATTTCAAGGGTCAGATTATGGCTCTGTTTCAGTTTGACATGAACCCCACTTGGAGGGTGGAGGGTTAGACCACAGAACAGCAGTCCCCCAAAAGCCATGGCCTGACTCCAGATTGCTGTAGTACAGGTTATTTTAACCATTTCTGCATCATTCACAAGCGTAAAAATAACCATTACAGAGTTGAACTAAAAAGGGTTCATTTGAGCATTAACTAGGAACTGAATTTTCAGCAACAATATTATCTATGGATAACGGAACAATATCCTACAGTACCATTTCTCATCACATAAACATTAATTCCCGTTAAATGGTAACGGGTGATCTAGCATCTTGGCTTACACTGTGGATTATTTAATGTTATGTGTACACAAAGCATTATCAGATGCATTGGGTAATTGAGCGTCCAGATGGCATGGAAGAGATATTTATGAACAAACCCTCTCTGTCCAAAAACATGGAGTGCAGGCTGTGAGCTGATGAGCAAATAACTGCCAGCCTGTTAGTTTGTATTTTATGATTGTCCAGCCTTTGTATTTTATTATATATAAATCATTAAATTTTATTATTATTAAGGATGAGGTTTGAGTTTGTTACAACTTGGGGTTGTGATTAACTTAAGGTTTTGCCACTATCACAATAGGTTCACAAATTAAAGTTTAAGTTTTCAACTATCTCCCAGCTGGTTGTTTATCTTGCCAAGGCCTTGTATATCATGCACAGCCTTCCTAATCTAAATTATTTGCATGCCAATAGCTCACCTAAATTTTTGCTTTCTAAATTCCAGAGTTATCATCACTTCTACTAAATTCCCCAGATATTGAAAATTCTCAATGTATCTGCTGGAGGGAAATGTACACAGTGAGCAACATTTCCATTGGTTGGTGGTTGTAAGAATAGTTACCACCTCTGACAACAACCTGGTAATTGACACATAAACACAAGGTTTACAATAATGGGTTTAAAAGGAAAATACTTGGTGAACTTTAAAATAAAATTTTTACTAAACTAAAAAAAGCTCATTAACCAATCAATATTGTATGCTAACTTGGGTTTCCATGAGCAGGTCCTTTCTCTGTCTTTCACGCCACATTTACATCTGTGCAGTGAATCACTGTATATATGAAATAACGCATTGAAACCCATTCTTTCTGAATTGCACCCAAACACATCTTGCCCACTCCCTTTGTTGTGCAAATTTTATTGAAGGTACTATAGGGGCAGGAAGTGATGAGAATAATCCTCACCGGAGACTTAAAGTAGCAAAAATTTATATCCTAGTAAATTTTATCCTTCTACACTGGGAGCTCCTTTCACTTTGTTCCAGTTCTGTAATATATGTAGGATTCTTTGGTATTTAACAATCCTAGAAGTGTTTAACGTCTGTGCCCTTCCCCACTTCCTTTATTACCAGGGGTGGTGTGGGGTGGGGTGGGCACGCCGTGCCCTCACTGTTTTTGGGAATGGACACACATGCCCACTCGTATTTTGCAAATAATTCTTTGTTGGTCAGCATCTCTGGTCCATGCACCAAAGCCATGAATCATGTTTCCCGTATAGAATTGCAGGTTGTCTCTCTGAACACAACCCGCCCACTCGCCCATCGCAGGCTCAGAACTGCGATAGGAGAGTGGGCGGGTTCTGGTATCATGATGTCACAATGGGGGAAGTTTCTTCCCCTTTGAGTGACACATAGGCAGGGGTGTAGTAGGCCGGGCTCATTTACATAACAATGATGCGCATGCCTGCTCGCCATGGATAGTCCCGTGCCCCTTCTTTTTTTTACAACTACACTCCTGTATATCATGATTGTTCAGTAACCATGAAACCAAGAGTGAGCAGCAGTACTGGTAAGTACCAGTTATACAAGAAGTAATTTGTAACCTAGTGCCAGCATCAGTTTCAAGTTACACATTACCTCGCTGTAATGTCTGTGTACCAAATCATTTTTGGAAATATTTATCAATAAAGAACTGCTGTACTTTATACAAATTTCTGTAATTATTTGCAGTTACTGCAAAACCTCACAAAAGGTAACTATTGACCACATACAGAAAACACGTAAAAAAAAAGAAATAAATACAAATAATGCATTTTGATGCTTGGGGTAATGTTCCACAAGTGGTCTAAGACAAGTTTCCTATTGTAATGGGCCTGATTTATAAAAGCTCCCCAAGGCTGGAGAGGATACACTTCCATCTGTGAAGCTGGGTGATCCAGCATACCTGGAACAGATTTCTTAAAAGAAATTTGAAATGGATGTGTGGGAGGACAAATGTTTTCAATCCTGGACCAGACCCATTCCAGGTTTGCTGGATCACCCAGGTTGCAGCTTGAAACAAGTTGATGCAGCTTAGGGGGTCACATGCAGGTGAAATGGGCCTGTCACTTCATCTAAAGCTGCGTACACACGTCCAATTTTTATCGTTGGAAATGAACGACGAACGAGCGAAGAACGACCGATTGGCCAAAAATCGTTTGTAAAAAAAGTAACCAACGACGCCAACGAACGAGGATAGTCGGTGGAAATGAACGACCGGACCGGCGGATCAGATTGGACGACGATCGTTGACCATCTATTGTGTGTACGGTCGTTTGTCAGTGATCAGTGATCGTGCATGTTCTGAGCATGCGCGATGAACGAACATTTGATCGATACAGGCTGTATTGTGTATGTGAGTGTATTCATATATACTGTGTGTATATATACGTGTGTACAATATCTTTGAACGATCGTGTCGTTATCTGTATGTACAGGATCGGTGCTATACGATCGTTCGCAGATATCGTGCAGGATCGTTCGTTGTTCGTTTACAAACGATAATAATTGGAAGTGTGTACGTAGCTTAAAGATGCTATCCAAGGAAGATAATGCAGACAGACTCTGTGCCTCTGCTGGAGCAGAGTTGTCACCCGAGGACACGTGGGTGTCCTGGTGCACCGATATATGTGACCATGACCATGTGATCGGTTTTGCTAACTGCTATGATATAAAAAAAACAGCATCAAAGTGTTGTGTACAGGTCATGGCAAATAAAGTGAGCCACTGTTAAGTGAGTGTTAAAACCAGAAGAACACATGATTCCAATGGTATATCCACCATACCAAAAGGGAACAAGTAAGAGTTTACCGAACACTTTTCATTACGGGATGAAAAGTTTTGCTCAGCAATTGGAATTCATATCAAGCCACAGAAAAACATCTCCAAGCTGTTGTGGCAATGAGCCATTAGATGAGCTTTATTGGAGGTGACCTCCGGGAAACAGAGTGCAATACTTGAGCAAATATAGCCATAAAACAGGTACTTGTCTCTTCGTTTTCTACAAATTAAATATAGCAGATATGATGAGTACAATGTTGTTTTCATTGACTGACATATCCATTCAAATATTCCACTTCTGCTTTTTGACTCTGTACTGTGTGTCCTCCCACACATCCATTTCATTTAACATTAATTGTGAATTACTTCTCCCCTGATGCATGTGACCTCTATCTGCATCGTGCAGCGCATTTTCTATGTTTACTTGCATGGAGATTGTATCAAAATAAATCACTAGCATCGAGTCATCTGCTTTTCACTGCCTGAAAAACATCTAGAGGGGAATAATGATCTGAGGCAGAAACAAGACCACAAGCTTGATAAATATTACATAAATAAGACGGCAGGAAATAAGTGGAGATGGTAGTAGTAAAGTGTTCCTATTTACAATCCCATGAACTAAGCATTGGTCAGACCTCATCTGGAATATGCAGTCCAGTTTCGGGCACCGGTTCACAAAAAGGACATTATGAAAGAGTGCAGAGAAGGGCAACTAAACTAATAAAAGGAATGGAGGAGCTCAGCTATGAGGAGCGATTAGCTGAACTGAATCTATTCTCCCTTTAGAAGAGACGTATAAGGGGGATATGATCACCCTGTATAAATATATAAACGGTCCATATAGAGAACTCTCTTCCCAATTAATTATTTTAAGATTATTACAAAAGGACAAAGGGGAACTTTTTCCGTTTGGAGGAAAAGAAGTTTAATTTCTGTATAATGAAGGTCTTCAGTAAGGTCTAGGAAAATGCGGTTAGGCTCTCTAATAAAGTTTTAGAAAGGTATAAAGATTGCTTTAAAAAAAAAAAAAAAAAAAAGACGCCAGAGATTGAAGATCCCAAGAAACATCCGATTGCCTCACAGGATCAGGAGGGATTTAGGGATTTTTTTTATCTGTTGGAGCAAATTGAACCATGATTTAAAAGTGTTTTGGTTTTTTTGCCTTCCTCTGGATCAACTGTGTATTTATGGTTTTACCTGGGATATGTTGGTTTGTTGTATGTTTATTTCCCTAGTGGTTTACCTTGATGTAATTGTGTCTTTTTAATCTATATAACTATGAACCAAAAGCATACCTTCCAACTAAGATGTGAAACAGGGACATTGTCCTGTCATGCAAAATAAATTGGCCAAAGGATAGACCTCTACCATGACCTCAGTTAGGACCATGAATAATTATAACTCAAAAAATGAATGGTAATCTTATTTTTCCTTTTTCTTGCACTACTTCTTAATGTTGCAGTTAAAATAACAAATGCAATAACTTACAGAGGTTGATTGAGTAGCATAGTGTATTATACACACTTGATAGTTAAGATGTGTATTTTTGGATACATTATATCAGCTTTCCTCAAACTTTTTGCATGGGGGAAACACTTGAAATAACTTTCAGGTGTTCAGGGAACCCCCTTTTTTAATTACAATATCTAGGGCTAACAGTACAAGAACATGGTGGTTGGTACGTAGAACCCCTTGCCATAAGATCATTGGTATCAGACTTGACGGAGAAGCACAAATTGATCATTACTCAAGGACCCTGCATTAGACTGAAAAGAGGGCCAACTGAGGAGACTCTGAATTTGCTTCTAAAAGGGAAGGGGGAGAATGACGGAGCAGCACCCCTCTTCCCTTGCATTAGGATCATTCATAGTCCGTGGATCTGCCAGGATGGTCATTCGGACGATGGTCGACGGGCGCTGTACACACACCAGATTCTTCTCCAATATCGGCCCTGAGCCGATTATCCGGAGAGAACCATTGGACATGTGTACATAGCTTAAGTCTTTTAGGACGCAAACACCCTATATCTCATAAAGGTAGTCTAAAATATAGGATGGGATATTCATAATATATACGCACAAGGATTTATACATTAAATTTATAGGTCTTTGTCTCTTGTAATGGGCTGTCTCTATTATGTAGACAATAAGAGGTTTTTATAATTATCGAGCTAAGTATTTTCTGTATAGAGAAGATATTTATTCTTGTGAATGAGTTCATACTGAACAGAAAATAGTAATTACACTGGCTGTAACTGCAGCATGTGTTAATGGATTTTGTGGTAAGTTACTATTCATTTTTATTGACATAGATTAACGTACAAAAGCAAAACCAATCACTTAATATTTCATATGATCATTACCATGTTTGTGTGCTTTTCAATCTTTTAAACTATGTGGCTTTCATTAAAATATTATCTGATAAGCCTGGTATTAAAGTCCATGTTTAGACTTTGTAATAGGTTTACAACCCGATCTCATGCACCTTGGTGAAGAGTACAAACAGCCTGCTGAATAAGAATAGGAATGGTCTGCCATCCGTCTGCCATTGTTACTATCAAATACCCACTCCTCAGAAATGATGCAGCTAACTGTGGTGCATGTAAATAGAAAGTGGCTTAAAAAATAAAGGTTTTTTAAAAAAAAAATGTGAAAACAGGTGAAAAATTTAAAAAAATGTGCAGTTTTTGATGCAAATTAAATACCAATCTGAGTTTAGGTTTACTTTAATAAAAACTCTATAAAGTAAATTACATTACAGGTCAATTGGACATAATTTTAGTCAATGTGCTCTGGGAGCATTCCATGTTAATTGTTAGACTAGTAAAAACTGGAAACGGGTAAAAAATATGTTAAATGCACATGTAATGATATGAAAGAATTTCTGGCACCAAGGTGTCTTTAAAGCAAACTTGTCAGCCTTTCTAGACTATTGAATAGACTACTGAACCAGGTCAGAATGGCAGCTTATAACCTCTCAGTGAAAAGGCCACTTTTTGCAAGCACTAGAAAAAGACCCTTATTAGCAGTTTTCATCTGGTTACCAAAGGTCGGACATAGCGACGTGCAAAGTGTGCAGCTGCACAAAGGTCCTGGCCTCTTCTAAGCCAACAGGGGCCCTGGGCCAGTTGGGCAAGGGGGAACAAAGTCAATCCTACACAGGGGGCCACTGTTCATTACTTTAACCATTGGGTCCATTAATACCTAAGTGCAAAGGGGTAATGCTTTAATGAATCACACTGCAGTTTGATGTTTCAAACACAATACATCTGCTTTACAGTGCACTAGAATACAAAGTTACAAAGCAAATAATAAAAAAAAAAAACAGTATAAGAATAAAAAAGGGATAATTCACATTTCAACCAACATTTGGAACACCATTTTAAAGGTCCTACAAGCCTATGAGAACAAAAATAAATGGAAAATACTATTGGGTATGGAATATGAATTATCACACAGTATTTATATAGCACCATCATATTACACAGCACTTTACAAAATCCATAGTCATGTCACTAGCTGTCCCTCATAGGGGCTCACAATCTAATGTCCCTACCATAGTCAAATGTCTCTAATACAGTCTAGGGTCAATTTGGGGGGGAAGCCAATTAACCTAACTGCATGTTTTTGGGATGTGGGAGGAAACCGGAGTACCGGGAAGAAACCCACACAAACACGGGAAGAACCTGAAAAAACTCCATGCGGATATTGTTCCGGCTGAAATTCGAACCTGGGACCTAGTGCTGCAAGGCCAAAGTGCTACCTCTGAGCCACTGTGCTGCATAATCATGGGTGTATCTCATATTTACTACTTGAATCTTCCAATGTTCAAATAATCCGGTGAATTCCTTTAAATATTCTCATTCATTTTGGTAAGAACTGGTTCTCTTGAAAATCTTCCATAAGTGGTATCCTAGCATCATTGTTTTGAGCAGCAGATGTGCACACTAATAGAGCTTTTACTTCTCTTAGCTCAGTTTGCTCCCTTAAATTGTGACCATTATTTGTAGGGAGGAAGATGCCCCCTGAACTATGTTCTCTTCAAAAACGTTCTGCCTATTAGAGCTGTGCGCAAAAATTTATTATTACATTCTCCTGAGATGGGACCTCGCTGACCGTCAGTTGTTAAATTGAGTACTTTCCCCCAGGCAGCATTTTAAGGCTGATGGAAGATAGCACTTCATATGAGACACATCACTGTTTGCCGACTATGTGCTTACAGCATTCATGCAAGATGTAATGGAAGATACTGAAGTTCCTAGCTATGATGAAAATTCAGCAGAGATCATGTCATCACTTGAGGAAAAAAAATAGCATTATAACTAAAACACATACAATATTTATAGAATAATCTAAAATAAAGAAGAAAAAGGTAAAGGTCAAAGGAGCGCTAAGTATTTATTATGTCTATAAATGGTGCCTATTCTTTTGATAAAGGTCTTTCTTATCAACCAATAAAGTGGTGGCAGGCTTGTTGACTCCATATAAATGTGGTTGAAGCTATTAGCTAAGCACTGTGCCCTAACCAGACCCACTACATAGCAATTTAAAAAAAAATTATAAAAACCCAAAATCAAATTTACTTCTGCCCTTCAGAGCTCATTTATGTATATCTTTCGTGTGTTATAAAATCACATGCCATTACCATTTGCTGCATTAAAATAAATAGGCTTTCAACACACAAAGTAGACAAAAAAGAAAATCTTCTAGTGCAGCAAACAGTAGTGTGGTGTTGTGTGTTGTTGTGCAACTGCAAGGCAGGTACATCGGACGTCCATTGAGTTGGAGGGCCATTCAAAATTAATGGAACTGCAATATACTAAAGGAAGTAATTTTACATCAATGCACCAAATGGCCCTTTATCTGTGCAGAACATATCCTTTTTTTCCTTTTTTGGAAAGAGGAGTAAGAGAAAGACAGGCTTTACTGGGCATTATTTGTAAAACAAAAATAATTTATTGGTTTAGCATTTCTCACCTAGATCGACAGAGATCCACTATGCCGTCAACTTAGCATAGAATCTGTATGTCGAGTTATGTACATATGAAAGATATACCCATGTTTCACATGGTCTTACATGGGCTAAATCGTCATGAAAAAGAAAATATAAATAGGAGAGTGGATCGGTCTCACTTCGACCAAGTAGGCTAAACGCGTCGGGAAGTGAGACCAATCCATCCTCCTATTTATATTTTTTTTGTTAATGACGAGATATCCCATGTAAGAATGTGATACATTCACAGCATATGATCTGTATGTTGAGTTAAGCTGACAGCATTGTAGATCTCTGGTAATCTAGGTAGGATATGCTTAACCAAAAAATTGTTATTTTTGTTTTACAAATAATGCCTAGCAAAGCCTGCCTTTCTCTCTTTCTAAATAATAATTATAATCAGGCTAGGCAATTGATCTTTATACTTACCATTGGAACCCCCCCTCATACGTACAAAAGACTCCATTCCTTTTTTTCCTTCCTTCTCCAAGCATGCTAATAAATACTGCCTAAATGTTCTACTAGTAAGTTGCATGACTTGGAACATCTTGGTATATGTTGGCAATGCTCACTCATTGGATTTTAAGGCAGCAGTGACATTGCCGTCCTTTTCTGTGAGATACTGCTTAGAGCTATAGATGGCTTTACCCACACACTGTGCACGCACCACCATAGACACAACATTTAATGGTGGAGTGGCAGTAGGACCTGATTTTAAAATCTCACAGTGACATACTATTTTTAGCTATAGGTGGCTTTGCCTACACACTGTGCACGCACCACCATATCCACCTCATTCATTGATTGAGTGATAGTAGGTCCTGATTTTGACATCACTAGAATGATGAGCTATTGAAGCTTCCCACCCCCCACAACCACTGTCATGGACAAAGTTGACGTAACCTTGGAATTGCAAATATATCAAACTATATAAATATTCTCATATCTTCATTATACATTATTGATGCTCATTGAACACAGGTAGACAGAAGCTCTAACCTTTCTCCGCTCTTTTTCAAACTATCGAAAAAGCAGTAAATGGGATTGGGCATTACAATAGTGAGCAATATTGCATTTTTTTTCTTAATCTCTAGATCATAGTATGCAGAAGTGGTAAACAAATGCAAATGTAAGCAAAAGACATTATCTTTTTTGTATTGAAATTTGTTCATGTTTATCCCAATTTGAATTTGGCTAGTTGTTATGTGTGTGCGCCATTTGTAAATAGATGAAAAGCCACCGTCAAGTTCTGAATGGTTGCTGGGACTCCTCGTTTAAGAAGAGCGAAGGCCCTGGAGAAGCTCGTAAATAGACTGTGTATTAGTCTTTCTGCCCGCAGAGTAATCCCCGCATTGTCCTTCAGCTGGGACACCTGCCACACCAAGGGAGGAATGCTAACAGCAGATGTATAACTAAGGAACAAAACCCGCTGACCTATGCAGACCAATTGGGGTTGTGTAAATATTGGCAAATTGTTCATAGCATTCAGCTGGAGAAGAACAAACTTTTGTTCACTATGGCTCTTTTATTCAATTCAAGCAATCACCCTAAAAATTTGAAGTCCAATTTAATTAAAAAAGGCTGCAGCATTCATTTCAAAAGGTTTTTTTTTAACAAACTTGCTTATTTTCTAAAGCTAGCACATCCACAGTTTTCTTTTGGGCTGCTGAAGTTTTTCAACATGAGAACCAAACATGGTTTTATAGAAGATTTGGCAGTATTTGAAAATTGTTATATGTTTGAAGGCTTTATTAAGGCAGCTCAATGCTGTTCTTTTGTTAATAGAATCCACATTGACAAAAGAACAGCGGACTATTCTAACACACATTAAGCTGCCTTGGGTAAGACTACTAACTATATGCCTATACTGGTATTGCTACCTGGTCCCATAATTTGATGCAGACTTTCATACAACTGTGAAACAATTAATATGCTTTAAAGATTTGAGAAGACTCCAGGAGGACTGAGTAAGCTGCTAGTTTGACAATCTTATGTTATACTAAATCGAAGTGTATGACATCCCACCAGGTGAGTGCTACATTCCGTATCAAAGCACCCTGAACTTAGAAGCACATTTGAAGATAAAAACATCCTGGGCTCAAAGTTTACAAGCCATTGTATGAACCCAAAACATCCGTTATAGCAGAGATTTGTTAGTTCCACATATCTAATGCTATGATGTTGAGCTCCAGAACCAAACTCAAGGCCAATCACATTCAAGCCTTGATAATGGCTCTAGGGATGATTACTAACCACTGTCAAACCAGTCTTGCTGGATGATATTACAGGCAGCATTAACATTTACCAAGGTGTTATCAGACTGTAAACCTGCTGTCATCTATAAAGACAACGGAACAGCTACGACAAACCTGCTGGTGTTTTCTGGCAAATGCCAGTCAATCTGCATGGTGTTAGGGTGTGAGCACGGGTTCCACTAAGATGTTGGGCCCACATGCCACCATCATGAAGGCTGTTACTAAGTTTGGTCAGAAACATGCATAGGAGTAGCCTACTGGAGGTCATCTTGTAGAGCTCTGACAATACTCCTCCTATTCTTTCTCCTACAAAGACACAGATACAAGTCTTGCGGTTGGGTTGTTGCCCTTCCATGGCCCTGTCCATCACTCATTGTCTAGAGGATCATCCGGTGTCTCCTCTTTACTTAAGACGTTCCTTGGAAACACAGCAAACCTTCTTGTGGTGGCCCCTATAGATGTGCCATCCTGTAGGATCTGGACTATCTGAGCAACCCGAGTGGACAAAAGGTATCTCCTCATGCCACTGTGCAGTACCAGTATTGACCAGGGCACTAGAAAAATGCAAGACAGATTTAAAAATCGGGCAGGAAGAATAACGAGAGAGAGATGTCTCCCATTCTGTTTGGAGGTTGGTTTGCCTCTCCTGTCCACCTGTGGTTGCTCTTTGTTCACCAAAGCAGTTGAAATTGATTTATAGTCAGTTACACTGCCTAACTGATATCCCAAAATTTACTGTACTTGACAGTGTTCTACAGTGGTATTCAAGTCTTCCCTAACTTTTTAGAGCAGTGTAGAATATTGTTGATGGAATGAAGGTTTCTCAGCTGTTCAGAAGCTGTAAGTACATCAGTTCAATTTTATGCTTTACTTTATGGCAAACCGCTATCTAGACTTACAGACACCAGGATGGTCAATAGGAATCCATGTATGGTAAATTCGACAGAAGAATTTACAATAGCTTGCAGAAGCAAACATATGGAGCAGATAAGAGGCTAAAGCAGTCAAGGGGATAAATGATGACCAATGAAGTCATTTGCAATATTTCTGTAAGGAATGTTTCAATAGTATTTCAGAAATGGAAGTACCTTGGACACATTCTAAATGTTTGCAATGAAGAAGACAATATTTATGTAAAGATTTTCAACTCACACATATCACTTTCTAGCTATCAGCCTCAACACAGCATTAGATAGGTCACCCCATGCGACACGTAACAAATTTTTCAGAAGAAACTCTTTATCTCTTCTCTCCTGGATAATTTATAAAAACACTTTAGAACCTTTGGGGATGTCTTACCGCACAGAGCTACAGGAAATGTAATATATTGGAAGCAGACACTAGAGGTGCTAATACAAAATGATGGCTTTGCCTCGGGGCTCAGATAGACTTGGCAACCAACTATGACTGATATCAAGTTCTGTATGATTTCCAGAATAAAAAGTAAATTGAAGAAATTTGTCAACAGTTTGTCTGTCCCCAGAAATATTGTTTTTGGCTCAGAAGTATAAAGTTTAAAGGTATGGATATATTTATTACTTGTGTGGGTGGGCAATTGCAGCATAGTTTATCTTGATTTGACATAGTTCTGAGCATCTTTGCATTCCCATTGAATTTATTTGGGAGAAAATTGTTCTTATACAAAAAAAGTAATCAATCGATATTGGGACTACTAAAGTGTTTTAGGGGGATTGTTTTTTATACATTTTAAAGGCAGAAAGGGGTAAACACCATTTATTCTTTTCTTCAGCCAGCAGATGGAGCTTTAGGCTTATTTTCAGGTCTTCCAGTTTCTCCTTACCCTCTGTTAAAAAAAAAGATGTACAGTAGTTTACACAGCTCAATAACTCAAAATAACTTGAACAGTGAATGTTCCCACTTTCTAAATGCTCAGGTTTCAATCACAGATGGTCAAAGAGGATGTTGCCCTGAGGAAGGGACCCTGCCCGGTCCCAAAATGTTGGCTTTTACATGTTGTGAGGCGGCTTTACCAGCAAAGCAAGAATCCTGTTCTTTGGAGTGCTGGTGACTTCGTCTTCAGTTTTCATGAGACAGATTTATAACTTTACTTGGAACAAGTATTCATACCTATGAGTACTTCGAAGGTGTGTGGTTTATAATACGCAATGTCCTCTTTAAAGCAAGAGATGGGTCATTTATGACCAGGGGTGTAGTCGTAAAAAAAGAAGAGGGGGCACAGTACAATCCACTGCGAGTGGGCTTGAAAATCATTGTTATGTAAACATGCCCGCCCCAGGACACCCCTGCCTGTGTGTCACTCAAAGGGGAAGAAACTTCCTCCAGAGTGATTTCATGATACCAGAACCAGCTCAATCTCCCATTTCAGGTCAGAGCCTGCGATGAGAGATTGGGTGGGTTTTGTTCAGAGACACAACACACCCACCGCCCTGAGCCTGCAATTCTATACGGGAGACATTGTCTGTGACTCTGGCCGGTGCACCCCCCCCAGCGGAGTCCTTCTCCTGAATCTGCGGGGGAGGGCTGGGGGTTGGACCAGCCAGAGCCACAGACCACCAAATAATTTTTAGCAAAATAAGAGTGGGCTTGCATGCCCATCCCTGGAAAATTGAGGCCAGGGCATTCCCACCCATGCCTGCCCCACTACACTCCTGCTTATGACATAAGTATTACTTAACTTTCTGCAAGGGATTGAGGGACACATTAGGACACAGGGTATTTAGGTAAAGGATTCACCCTGCAGACCCCCTAGATTAGTGAAGCAAAAACATGGATAAAATGATATGGAAAAAATATTACCTAAATTAACATTTTCTTATTCATCTAGAGTTTTCCTTTTTACTTCATTTTGGGATCCTAAAGAAACGTGTGCTCAATCTGACCTACTGTTCTGTTTGTTCAGCCTTGTTCTGTGGCAAAGTTGAGAAATCTTTCGCATTATTTCTCCCTGAAAAGCCTGACAGCCTTGCCAAAAATCTGCTTTCCATGGCTGTCTCCCGGTTGTCTTGTCTGGCTCAGCTTGAATAAAGAACATATTTTTACACAGAAAATATTTTCTATACGTTCAGGGAAGGATGAGGATGCAGATAGCTTGGATAAACAGGGACAGTTGTAGATTGTGGGCGATTTCACAAATTCGGATGAGCAAGTTGACTTGCAAACCTTCCAAATTCAATTTTTTCAGCAAACCATCAATTTTCAATTCATCTAAATATGTGTGCGCACATTTGTCTGTACAGTTCATGAATCCCGATTGCCTAGATATATGAACTGTACATTTAATAAGAGATGACAGGTCTTAATGCACTTCAATATGCAAATAAAACATAGCAAATAACAAAAAAAAGGTAAGATTTGGCAAATGGTCCACCTGGATTCTACTGAAGTGAGCAATGTTAAGTCTATGAGTAATTGTGGGTAAAAGGCCTTTATGTCACTTCCTTTAAAATAATAAGTTATCACTATACCATTTCAGCATTCATGTATCTAGATATCTTGGATGGACCTAAAATACCACCCCACCTTCAAAAAAAAAAAAATAATAGTTGGGTGGGCTTCTAACAAAACAGCCCCTTTTCCTGACAACTGTTTTTGCTTCCAGGAGAGCCAAACCACAGCCGCAAGGCACGCAACCACGTTTGGCAGCTGAAAGTAGACTTTGCAAAAAAAGACTCCCCATGTGCAAAAAGTGGTCACTTGTATAATAATAGGAGCATCAGTTTGAACAACAGTGAAACCTTGGTAGAAAGCTGCAGCCCACCACTGTTCTAAAATGGCTATAAAAGTTGGGGAGACAGCTTTGTGTCACCTACAACCACTGGACCTGCTACTATTCCCCATGTGATGGGAGCCTAGTGGATATCAATAAGGCCAAGCTGCAACCTCCAAGCCCCTTTA
This sequence comes from Pyxicephalus adspersus, assembly GCF_032062135.1. Lineage (NCBI taxonomy): Eukaryota > Metazoa > Chordata > Amphibia > Anura > Pyxicephalidae > Pyxicephalus > Pyxicephalus adspersus. The sequence continues at coordinate 51,122,827 of NC_092866.1, read as the reverse complement.
ATAAAGCAAGATGGTAGAAAGCTGGTCAAATCATCTGGTCTGGTGGGGAGAGGCTATGACTGTACAGATGAAGGGGAGCTTCCATGTGCCTAATGAAATCATTTTTAGATGGTAATCCAAAGGAATTGGAGGAAAGCAAATGAGCCAAAAGAGGACACACCTTGCTTCTTTTGCCAATCTCATCCTCAGAATAGCTTAAAGGTACACGGAAAGTTGGTACTGGTAGACTCCTCTCTGCCAGAAAATGTGAATGCATGTATGAACAAAGAGCAGATGTGTCCCTGAACTCAGGGTCCCAGGGAACCCAGGACAGGATTTATATAGCACCAACTTATTACGCATCGACGTACATTAAATAGGGGTTGCAAATGACAGACGAATACATACATTGACATTGGAGGAGAAGACTCTGCCTTGAAGAGCTTACAATCTAGGAGGTGGGGGAGGTAGCAAACAATAGGAGGGGAGATATGTAGTGGTGGGAAGTAGTGAGGGTTTCAAAAGACCCCTAATTAAGTTTGAAAAAATGGGTTTTGAGTGCCCTTTTAAATGAGCAGAAAGTAGGAGCAAGCCAAATAGTACAAGGAAGACCATTCCAGAGAGTTAGGGCAGCTCTAGAAAAGTCTTGTATCCGTGCGTGTGATCAGGTTATGAGTGAGGAAGTCATTAGTAGGTCATTGGAGGAGCAAAGAGAGCGGCTAAGGGAATATTTTTTGTTTACCAGGTCCGAAAGGTAAGTGGGAACAAAAACAGTGGAGGGATTTGAAGGCAAAGCAAAGGCAAAGAGTAATAAAAATACCTCTACTGAGTGCCACCATCCTATGATATTGTAATAATAATATACAAGTGGAAAATGCCTGCATGTCCCTTTTTCCCCCCATCCTCCAAGTCTTCCCCTGTATATATGACCAGCTTTAGTTTGTGCATCTGCATAACAGTAATAGGGACTTGACTATAAATTCCACTGGTGGCAGAAAACCAATGGGACTTGCTTCATGTACTCTAAAATACTGGAGATTATGTAAACTCTCTCTACAAATACCTATACACGGGATAACCGCATCTATTAAACAGCTCCTGCAACACCTCTAAATTCCTCCATGGAAACCTAATGACATATATTAGCTACAGCAGTCAAAAAGCATCAAGACTGCCAATGTAAAAAGGGCAAATTGCTTGCTTTAAATTGGAGATCCCAAAGCAACTGTATTTTGTGACATCAGGCAGCCGATACACAATGGACTTTTAGCATTATCAGGTTATTACCAGCCAGGTGAAAAGCCTGCGGCTGTGTCATATCTGGTATCCAGAAAGGAAAAAAATAAATAAATCTATGAACTATTTCCTTAAGGATCAATGAGCAATAACCACAGGCAGAAATGCAAACTCAGCTGTGATAATGGCATCAGTCTGTGAATGTGTAAATCAGAGTGTGGATGAATGTTGTACATGTGCAGCCTGTCTATAATGTTGCAGTACAAGCGGGCTATGGAACTGTTCTCAGGTCAGGCAAAGCATTTGTACATCTTTCACCAAATAACATGCTGGGTAATTGGTTTCAACCTAAATAAGCTCTGGAACACGTATGCTTGCATTTTCTTTTATCATTTAAGTACTAATTATTCACTTAACGTGCAATTTGTTAAAATCGAACTACACAATTCAAAATATTACTTGTAATGCTTATGTTAGGATAGAATGGTATGCTTTCTTTTTTTATAACACTAAAAATGTAATTGATGATGATAATAAATAACATGCCTGCAAAATGAGTGGTAAATACCTACAGACCTCTATGTGGCTATCTCAGTAACATATTCCGTATAGGGAGATGGCCATCTATAAGTCTATATGAATTTAGTGCTCAGACCCAGCTAGGAAAAAAGTTCCAAGATTCCGCAGGCTGCAGCCATCCACTAATTGGTTAGTATACCTCTGTGGTAAGGAAAGGGGTTAATTTAGCTCAAAGTAGAGGTAAAAGAAAGCATGGGTATTTTTTTTTATCTTGTCAAAACTTTGTTTGAGATCTAAACAAGTTCAAACCATGTTTGAGATCTAAACAAGTACACTTTAAACAATAGCGTGCCTAAGGGAACTACAACATAGCCGGAAAACAAAAGCAAGCTGGCTAAAGCCCCAGGGCACCTCTCAAGCTTTCATTTTTAATTCAGAGCACGGGGAAATATCTAATTACTGCAAAGTGATAATGATTAAGCCAATTTCCCAGGTTTAAAATACTCAGCTGATCAATTTAGTCATTTTGGAATACATAATAAATGATGGTTCAGCAATCAAAGCATCCTTGATACATTTAGAGTAGTATTCCCTCTTGAATTGGTGACATGCAGACTAATACACTGGCTGTCACCTGAACTCACACTAATATTCTCCCCGGAAATTAGTTTAAACTGGGTGGGAAGAAGCTGCAGATAGGTGGTGGACTTTGTATTTTGACCTAACTATTCAGTAACCGCTCAAAAAGAGCTGGGTGGTTACTAAAGTGTGCCCATCGAAAAGACGCTGGGATGAACATTGGACATGAATCCATTCCAGAACTTTTGGCTTCCCCATACACCCCTTCAAAATTCATGTCATGATTGGCTACTTGTGTGATGACTTTAAATCTATTCATTTACATTGGGCTATCACATAGCATACAATATTTGAGACCAGCCTGGTATGGAAATGTCTATTGTCTTGGAAGGGTCTTATAGAAAGAAGGCTGGGGGGGGTCATCATTGGGATGCTATGTTACGTAGAGGGAAATCTCCCAAATGAGACATGGATAGCATATATACACACACACTTTAATGTCTGCTACCAATAGATTTAACCACCTCCTAGCAGTCATCGTAAAATCTAGAGCTCAACTGTTACCAAGTATAGCAAATGATCCCTAAACAAATGGCTTTTAATGTGAACAATCTCATGATTACACAATGTGATTGATCACACCAAGCTGCTACCACATGCCACTCATGTAGCTAACTCTATAGGGAGCCATTTGTTTCATTTGTTTGGCTATCATTTGCAATTTTAGCATTAGGATGAAACTACTAACGCCTTGTCTAGCTGTAGCCTAATGCAGTGACTACCAGCAAGTCATTAAATCTCAGATGCAAGAGATTCAATTATACATAGCACTGCTGTCTTGGCTAATGTCTTGTGGGGCTCATATAAGAAGAAGACTGGTACATTGATGGCATCATGGGGTAATATGGTATGGAAATGGAAATTCTCAAATGAGACATGGATAGTACGATATATATATATATATATATATACATACACACACACACACACACACACACACACATATATGTAAGCTCTTCAGGGCACTACTCTAACTACTTCCCACCACTACATATCTCCCATCCTATTGTGTGTTACTTCCCCCACCTCCTAGATTGTAAGCTCTTCGGGGCAGGGTCCTCTCCTGCTGTATTACTGTCTGTATTTGTCTGTCATTTGCAACCCCTATTTAATGTACAGCGCTGTGTAATATGTTGGCGCTATATAAATCTTGTTTATTAATAATAAGAAACATACATACACTTTATGTCTTGCCACTAGGAGATTTAACCATTTGCTAATGCCTTGGAGAGACTCTTTTAGAAATGCAAATACTTCCAGGAGCAAGTGATTAAATCTCAATGCAAAAGACTAAATTGTCTATAGCAACATGCGGAGCTTCACTTTTTATCACACAGCAATTGGTGTTTCTTTAGGTTTTTGCTCGCAGTCCAAGCCTCAAGCGCTGAGTACTTGGCTGTTAGCAGAGAAGGATCAGCTGCATAAATGTGCAGTAATTATTAATCATTGCTGTGCCATGTAGCTGACATGTCATGTTTGAAACACTCACCGCCACACTGTTCAATGTGTAGATTCCACATCACCGACAAAAACGGCTGATGTGTCCTTAACATATAACATTTGTGTCTACTCTAAATGCTTGGCTTATCTAAACATTATAATTACTGTATTGTTACTGAGGAGTACAGAAGGTTCTGTCTGATAAAAGTGCTACAGGGGAGTAATTGTGAAACCCATATGCTGGATTTATTTAGAACACTAATAACTTATAGCAACCAATTTTCCCTTTGCAGAAGTCAGATAAGTGAATGATCATGGCTACCTAATTGTTATGGGTCATTGCACATAATGTAATAAAGCAAGATAAGCATCAATGTAAAGTTTTATCTGGATTAATCAATGTATGTTCATAACGAGACCGATGTATGTTGCGTCTAGAGCCACCCGATATATTTGGAAGAATATTGTAACATGGAAAGTTCAAACAATAGGTTCAGTTATTAAAATACTCCTGAAATAGTCCTATACTCCAATTCCCTTATTTCTGAGCAAGGCAACAGGTTCATATCTGTACTCTATAGCACCATGAGTTAATACTTGCAACAAGCATTGGTGAGCAGTGGCGATTCAACGCTACTTGCGAGCTCAACTGTGATGTGTTGCATGGAACCAAATATACCTTGGGTTGATCTGTGAATATAAAAAAGTATGCAGCCCATCCAAAAAAATTCAGCTCAAAGCATGGCAGTGTGTAGCACAACCATCATTTAGATATGAACCCTAAGATTTTGTGCGCTGTAGTGACCTGACACAACTTGCCAGTCCACCTGTGACGTGTATCCTTTGTAGAAAATGTGAAACCCCCTTTTTTGTGTGCTCAAATGACGGCTACCCAACCCTAAAGGATGGAAGTGCACAATACAACACACTTAGGGAAGAACCCCTATCTTTGGTGCATTGGGCTGCCAAGTTGCTTTGGGTCACCACACCAGTGGCGTGTTGCATATACCACATAATGTACCTTGTGTTGCAAATATAAAAAAAGTGAACCCTTTTTCTGTGTGCTACCATGCAGAAGGCATCCCATTCAAATTATTGCTGCCCAACCCTAAAGCATGGCAGTTTACAGTACAACACCAGGTTTTGATGCACCGTGTTGACCCAAAGCAACGTGCCAGACCACCGGTGATGGGTTTGTGGTACCGTATGTCCCATGTGTCGCAGTGCCAATATAAAAGAAGCCCCCCTCTGTATTACCGTGTAGTAGACAGCCCATTCAAATAAATGCTGCCCAATCCAAACACATATATATGAACCCAACTTTAACATGATTGCATTTACTTAGGAGAAAAACCACTTCTGACCCCCTAGGGCAATGGGTAAATCCAATCCTTTTTTTAGATAACAACTAGTTTCTATGCAAGACTATTCTACATTTTTACAGCTCCTAGAGTAAAGATCGCTTTAACATAGGAGGTTAAATCCCCATTTCCATGATGTGCCCCAACATCTTCCTCCGTTCTTGGGTTGTCGGTAAGAGATTATGGCAAAGCAGAATACAAGTAAAGTGCATAACCTATAGCAGTCAATCAGCATTTGCTAAAATTAAGAGGGGATCTTGGTAATTATAGGTGTGGGTAACCCCACTTAATACAAAGCTTTGTCCTATGTCCAAACCCATCTGGGAGTTTTGAGGATATAAGCTAAAGCATAATTGCCAACAACTGCAAATTGTTTGCAGGAACGCTCGGCTGATAAAGTGCAAATCCTAAACTACTTACAATCCCGTGTGCGGGGACTGAGATACTAAAGTTCCATCATGACACAGTTATTAAATTGGCTTGGAGGTATTTTTGGCATTTAAAAGCCACAGGGATTTGATTGTTGAAAATCTGACAGGGACAAAAATTTCCAGGGATGAATCTCCAAAACTTGGGATTGTTCCTGGAAATCAGACAGCTGGGAACTCTGATAAAGTGAATCAACAGTATAGAGTTACCAGATGTCCTTGATTTAAAGAGACGGCATCAGCTTTCGAGTTACATCCTTCTGGAATATTGGAATATTTATGGCTTTGCTTAGGGATCAGATGTGCCAAAAAAATTCCTCCCTTCCTGTAGAAATTTATCAAGATCTACCAATGACAATTTTATTTGTATAACCATTTCCTAAATATACGCCAAAAACACTAAATTGAGGCAGCAAAGCGTCCCTTAAAAGTTAGATAAAAGACAAATCCTTTACTTTTAGCATTACATTACTACAATACAACAGGATTGCCAACAGTCCCCAATTTAAAGAGACAGTGTCGGCTTTTGAAGATCTGTCACTGGAATTTCCTGTTTTTTTCTCATCCATCAGCAGTACCATAAAATCCTCCCTTCCTGCCCTGTAGACATTTCACCTATTAATGATTATTTTCTTTTCTCCATTATTGTTTATTGATCAGCAGTTTGCAAGTGATAGTAATTCATAGTTCTGTACATTGCCTCCAAAGCTCTCCAGGACACTAATGAACATGATGATTTAGCAGCAAAGTGTCCCTGGAATGATAACATGGCAAACCTTACTTTTCCTTTACATCATTACAATAATATAGCCGGACTCCCTAATTTAAAGAGACAGCATCAGATTTCAAATGTCCTTGGATTTTCTGTTTAACCTGGCTATGCTATTATCTGCACCATGAGTCGTTCTATTCTTGCATTAAAGACACTTCATCTATTAATGTTCATTTTCTTCATCATTGTTAATTTATCAATAAATATTATTATTAAACAGGATTTATATAGCGCCAACACATTACGCAGCACTGCACTTTAAATAATCCCGATAGCTCACTGTTGTGCAGGATCATGACTTTAGCAGCTCAGTAGTAAAGTGTCCCTGGAAAGTAAAAATGTCACAACCCTTACTTTAAACTCCATAAATCTTGCTTTGCCATATTACACTTATACAGATCCAGGATTCCACAAACTGATATGCTTGCATGTGATTTTTAAACAAGCATGTACAGATTATACATATAGCAGAAAACAGTTCCCTTGTTCCCCCCAAATTGTGCTCACTGAGCCACTTACCCCTGTAAGTATTTGCAGGCTTGTAGTATTCAGGATCCCCTTCCACTCTCAGGCTAAATTCATTGTACCCTTCTTTCCTTGTACTTCCTTGAGCTCTGAGAATCCTGCTACAATATCCTTCAGATTTCACTGCTTTTTCTACAGTTTCATCTGTATATCCAGAGACCATTGAAAAGCAAGTCACAGCCACATAGTAAAGGTATAAAGGTTGCATTAACAGTCCCATTGCAAATTATTAAAAAAAGGGGGTAGAGGGGTCCAGGGAGCTGTAGATGGGAACCAAGGAGAGAAAGCTCTAATCTCTGCCAGTTCCTAAGTGGAGTGCTGTTTTCCTTCACTGGATGTGATTAGCAGCACTGTAATGTTTACTTAGCCCAGCAGAATTCACAGGCTTTGGTGAAATAGCAGAGCAATGGAGAGGCTGCTGTCTCCTAGACATCCAGCAAAGCTCTGTGTGCTACATGGACTCAGCTAACACACTGAGAATTAATCATGCACATTCTTTCCAAAGTCTATAGTTACTACTAGATGCATACAGTTACATTTGTTTTTTTTCTCTTTTAAGTTTACAGATGCTGATTGCTGAGGCTTCTTCTGCTATGGAGGGAAAGAAGATTACATAGAAACTTGTTACTTCTGTTTGCCCATGTAGCATCTCAAAGAGAAGAAGAGAACTCTAGATTTCTTTGTGGCTAATTAGCAAAACAGGATTGATTGATTGATTAATGATTGGTCTGTACAGCTGGTCATTTATGTTACAATTTGGTTGTAGAAGCTGCTAAGGGGTCCAATAATAAAGAGCTTGAATCACATTGTTACATATAAATATATATTTAAATGTATTTATTTATTTTTACTGCTTTTTGTTATAGTTTGTTTTGCTTTTTTTTTTGTTTTAATGTGTTTTGGTTAGTGTGTTTCAATGCATCTCTTATTTATTTTTAAAAAAGTGAAAACAGTGTTTCCATAATATTTGATTTTGCTCATGGAATGTATAAACAGCGGCAATCTATTACTTTTATCTATTACTTTCAAGAAAGGAAAACTGGATGTCAGTGAGCTGGTTCACATTTTTATTCATTTCCCAATTCTATTGCAACGGTCATGTAACATCGTAAGGCACTGAACACAATATTCCTGATTTATTAAAGCTCTCCAAGGCTGGAGAGGATATACTTTCTTAGGTGAACCTGGGTGATCCGGCAAACCTGGAATGGATTTCCTAAAGGCATATGCTATTTGTTAGCAAAGGCTTTTAATTCCTGGACCAGATCCATTCCAGGTTTTTTGGATCACCCAGTTTCACTGATGAAAGTGTATCCTCTCCTGTCTTGAAGAGCTATAATAAATCAGGCCGAATATTTCACTTTGTGAAAAGCATGTGAATACCCTATGGCCGGGACATAATGGATGAAGTAACTATAGAGTATTTTCCCCAGGCAGGGCCACTGATTGGCTAGATTGGGCCATAAAGTTCCATACTTTATGCTGGATGATTGTCACCCGAGAAGTATGATAGTGTTAAGCTGCGTACACACTTGCAATAATTATTGTTGGAAACAAATGACTAACGAGCAATCTTCCAATAATTGTTAACAAAAAAAGTGCACAATGACTGACCAACAACTCGGACGAATGAGGATTGTCGCTGGAAACAAACAACCTTCCCGGCGGATCTGATTGAGCGATGATCGTTCACTATTTATTGCGTATACGATCGTTCAGTGATCGTGGATGGTTCTGCAATACACTTTCTCCCATACATGTCACTTCCTGCATCTATCAAACGATCGTAACTAGTGTGTGTACAATATTGGTGGATTACATTTGAATGAACGTACTGTTACAACATGTACAGAATTGTGCACAATACTATAGTTCAAAATAATCGTGCATAATCGTCAGTCGTTAGTTTTCTAACGATAGTTATTGCGAGTGTGTACCTAGCTTAAGACTCAGGTGAAGATCTGGCATGAGTACAGTGATTCCCAATGTCATTCATCAATCTGTCCTGTTTTTCATATATCAATAGGGTATTTCTGAGTCATTAGAAAGCTTGTACATGTTCGGTATTTTTGTTTAGCAAGGAATACTACATTTATTATTGAGGGGTGGTTTGCTGCCTCTGTCACTTCCATAGATGTGGTGCAATTTACAACACTAAATAGGGGTTGCAAATGACAAACAGATACAGACAGTGACACAGGAGGAGGAGAGGAGCCTGCCCAGAAGAGCTTACAATCTAGGTAGTGGGAGAAGTTGACTTCATTAACTTGGAAAGTCCGGCAGATAGCATTTTTAAAGGAAGGTCAGACACCATCACCAAGTTTCTTTTAGGTGAGCTCTGCTTTAGGCAGTGTGATCTGTACAGATTACAATGTGGGTGGCCAGCACAAGCCCTGCATGTATCACATGTCCTGATCAGCCACATCAAAGGCTGAGTGTATCTTTTCTCTCCAAATGAAACAAAAGGCTTCCTTCATGAAAAAATAGGAACTACAGAAAACAACACAGTGCTGCAGACAGCAAGCAACTGGATGCTGTTATTCTAGCTGTCAATTGCTGTGTAGAACGTTTAAGTTTGATTAGTTCGCCAAAGATTACTATTTTTACTTTGCATTAGCTTTGAGCCTGATATCTTGTATCTGGAAGAATAAGAAAGAAGGGTGCTACTGTGTTAGCAATTAATGAATGAATATATGCAACGGTGCTTTTAAAGTGGACCTCTCATGGAAGGCTTTACATGAGCCATCTATACACATGGCAATAAAGCGCATGATAGGTAAATACTTACTGAACAAATTGTGTGCATTAAATGGGTGTCTTTTGAATGTATAATCACAATATACACAATATAATTTAAAATAAACCCATTGATACTATGGTGTCAAATCAGATGCCAAACATCCTTCTTTGCCCACTGCATCCCCACCAATAATGTTAGTATGTTTTGTATATATATATATGATACATTCAGGGGCAGTTTCATGACGCCCTGCACTCACGATATGTCCTCAGTCATATATACTGAGTAGTATTCAACTTACTAGGGCTGAGGAATACTGAGGACATCTAGTGGTGAAAAGGATGTAGTGTAGGCTACAGCAACAGTTTGAAGAAGAGTATTTCAGTTTGAGATGTTTTTTTTTTTATTTCTACACTTGCTGGGGGACCTTATTTTATTGGTCTTTGGATAATTCATTAGAATTTTAGCTGACTAGCCATTTCTGGATTCCTTGTTGTTTGAATCAATGACCTAGAATCAATGTCCCACCTCCTAAATTGTAAGCTCCTTGGGTCAGGGTCCTCTTTTCCTCCTGTGTCACTGTCTGTATCTGTCTGTCATTTGCTACCCCTGTTTAATGTACAGCGCTGCATAATATGTTGGCACTATATAACTCATGTTTTTAAATAATATTATTAATAATAATAATAATAATAATAATAAATAGAACAAGTATTCATCATGTGAAGGTAGAGTTGCATACCACATATTCTCAAATATAAACCAAGCTGAATATAAAAAAAAATGTATCTACTTTTTTGTGAATGTGAAAAAACAGCAAAACTACATAAAAACCTAAGTGTGGTTGTCAATGTTAGTATTTAAAACAGTATTCAAACAATAAACCATTGAAATGAATGTGAAAGAATACATCCATGGTTTGTTACTTTTAAAATAATTATTTAAAAAGGGGATAAAGTAAAATCACATAGTCTCAGTCTATTTATAATTTTGTTTCTTTTTAACAGGTGGGTCATTTAGACTTTAATTATCCCGTGCACATTATTATTGGCCACCAGCAGATGGCACTGTGTGCTCAAGTAAAGTAAGATAAAGTAAGTTTGTTATACAATTTATTTAAAGATTCAGCGCCATCTACTGACGTGACATGAAGTTAAAACCGATGTACTTAAATAGAATTTTTTAAGTCAAAAACATTGGATTGTTCTCAAGTATATACAACACTTGCTACGGATCAAACATTTTAAAGCTACTGCAATCAGCATGATTGGCAACTTGCATTTGCAGATATTTAATTTAAATTATATACCCATAATAAACTGAAAACTGGTTAGCAAAGTTTCCATTTACCCCCGATTTCCGCCTCTGGTAATTGTTTTCATCTAATAAAAGCAGTGTAAACCCCAACAATGAATGTCTCTTTCTGTCAACTGAATATACAATTCAAACAATTGTGTTATATCCAATTATTAGGATTACAATTCCAAAATATTGCCAGCCAGGGATTTCCTGTGCTGTCTGATAATGCTGCATTCATTTCAGGTATGTTGTTCTCACTTAGAAGGACCCCTCCCATCTATGTTATGGAAAAGATGAAAAAGGGAGGGTATATGGTTATATAGGTATACGTCTGTCAAATACAATTAGATAAGTGAGTGTTGTCACCCTCCCACAAGAAATGTGTTAATTTCAGAATCACAAGGTGAAAAAACATAGCTTGAAAAAAGAAAACTAATGTAGCCACCACATCTAAGGACTGGTAAGGTTTTACATTTTATTTTCTTTGGAGAGAACTTTCAAAGGCTTAGTTGTAACGGATTTTTGTCACTTTTCCTAGCTGTGAAACATTTGGATGATTTTGTCCAGGAAAGGTTTGTTTTGGCAGCTGTGGGTATGGCAGAGGAGGGTGCTGTGCAAAGTACCCTGACACAAGCTAAGATTTAGTCATTTAAGTTAAGCCTTACGTGAACCAGGATTTTTTTATTTAAACACTTTAATCAAATCAAAAGAACACAATGACATTTGATAAAAAAAAAGTGTATAAAAGGTAATATATATATATATATATATATATATATATATATAAATATTTATATATAAGTATCTGTTATTTATTACTTTTATTGATGGCAGATTTTCCTACTTTCATACACTTAATAAAATCTAATGTAACATTTATACAGACTTAATATTCATTTTGGTGTTTGTTTCAGGAAAAAGCTAACCAAAAAGTAAGTACATAAATTGTAAGTAAGTAGAACTATGGAAGTACAAATAAAATTTGTAAGTAAGTAAATAAGTAGAACTATGGATCTACAAATAAAATTTACAATCAAGCAGGATTTTCATTGCAGTAGGGACAAGCGATCTACAATACTTACCTGACTGTTTACTATCTTTTTTTAAAACAAATTGTGATATTGGGATATGCCAGGTATACGCTGAGCCCCAGGGGATGCTGGAACTGCAAGGGCGGGAGTTTCATCATCCTAGCCCAGCCAATCAAAACGCCTGTAGATCGGAGAGGAGCAGAAGAAGATAGTAGTGGCACCCGTGATGGACATAGGTTAATGTATTTATGATCAAGAAGGTAAGGGTTGTTTTTTTTTTTGCGGAAGGAACATCTTCTGGATCTTTTGCAGTAATGAAAAACAATTTTGAAATAATGGACCTGCCTGGTCGCAGATTTTTTAATGTTAGTCATTAGTTATGCTTTAAGATCCATTATTCCTAATCATGTTAAACCTGCAATTGTGATTTCCTCAAAATGTGTACCCTAACCCTAACTTGTGTGGAAAATATTTTGAATGTCACAAGGTCTATATAAACAAGTACCAATAGTACACAAAGCAGGTTCATATAAATTGAAGTACTGCACTGTGTGATGCTGCACATCACAATAATAATATATAATTATCACCATCATGCAATCATGTCTTAAAGCAGAACTGAAGTGAATAAAAAAATCACATTTACCATCCGCAGATCCCTGATCGTGCTGGAGCTTTCCTCGATCGGTCTCTTGATCCATCCTGGATTTCTTCTCGTCCCAGCGTGGTGGAAATGCTGGGTGCCACCATTTTCACCCTTTTTTTTTTTCTTTCTTCTGGCTATGTTATTCAATTTCACACTGCGCTGGTGCAAGATTGGGTGACATAGCCTACTTTAAAGGGGAAAAGAGAGTGCAGATCTCACTAAGCATGCGTCTCAGTCTGCACAGAAGGAGCAGCCAGAAGCCTCCCGTGATGCATGACGGAGGATCTGCACTCACATTCTGTATTGATTGTTGCGGCGATCAAGACTAAAAGGGGATCAAGACTAAAAGAGGAGGTGCTTCACCCCATTTAAAATAAAGGTTGACCCTTTTATGTTTTATGTAAAGTGAAAACTTGGAGTTAAGGGCAATTTAAGCCCCCTAGCGGTATTCCCGAAAGTGAAAGGACTTACCATGCTAAAAAGCGGTAATTCCGAGTCACACTCGTAGGTCGCTAAAAACATTAAAAAAAAACACTTACCTTGTTACATTGTCATCCCCCAGCATTCTGCTCCTCCTTGCAGGTCCTCAGGACATGTCTTCTTCCTCTGAAATACAAAATAGCTGTACTGAGTCCAATACAAAGAAATCTTCATTTAATATATATAATAGTATTATATATATATATATATATATATATATATTATATACATGCTACTCTACAGTTATATTACAGGTTTCACTATTTTTTTAAGTTTTTTTTTTTACAGATTTTTTGTGTTTTTTTATTTAAAGTTTATTAATAAATTTATGAAATATTGCACATATTTTGGTGAATTATGCCTTATAGGCTACAATGTAAAATAAGTTTCCATGCAACAAATGTAATGATTTTTACGTGGTAATACAGACAGAATTAGAATGCTAGGGGGGTTAATGTTGGAACCAGAGCAGTAAGGAAGTTCATATTGGCAGACTGGATTATAGCGTGCACCTCAAATAGTCAAATGGTTTCATTATTCAAAAAAGGAAGGCAGCTCTCTGTTCATCTGTCTGATCTCTAGGGAGTTTAATTGCCAAAACTGAGCTAAATTGCCAGTTCAGTCTAGTCTTTGACTTTTTAAGTTTTGGAATAAAACAACCAACATGTCTTATAGGAGCCTATAATGCCCTTTGAGGTTCTTGGATCATGAGATTCACAGTATTGTATTCCCCATCATATAATAATTACACTTCATTCCTTGTAACTATAAGCCCTGATGTAGGGGGTTGAAGCACCTGACACATGTTTTAGTGACATTTTACTAACAGTGACTTTTTTTCTGGCAAGCTTGGCACTCTCTTCTTTAAAACAATAGATTCTTGATTTAGAAGGATCAAAGCTCCAATGTCCAACATCTCATCACAGCCCTGCAAAAATATTAAATGGCAGGATGTCCAATTGACAGTTTCTGTCAATATTTGGGCAGCTACACGCACTTGAATGCAACATGCTGTGCTTGACTAGAAGACCCTTCATCATAAACCTTCACTCGGTCCATAGGCTTCCAAAGGATGTAAACCTGGTGGGTTAAGCATCTTTTTTAAGCCTCTATTGCCCACCATGGCCTTGCTAGACCCTCTCTTTACAATTCTCTGTACATTTAGTGTTAAATACATTAGGGTAATCTTAGCTCCTGGCATCCACGTCCCTTCCATCGAATGTTTTTAATCTCTGCCCACAAGGTCGTATAGAAAGGATTATAATAAACTCTCATGGTGCGTAATTGAAACATTCTCGTGTTTTACAGCAAAGGAACTGACAGCCATGGAACAGCCAGGCAGGAATCTATTTTCTTTACAATTATTCTGTGGTTAAATACCCTGCATTCATCTAGTTCAGAGGACAGGCTTCTTATTACTTTTCTCTACATACATTTTGAATAGGTAATTGAATCAGGGTTCTGATTTAAGTTGCCTTGGGAAAAACTGTTTCTCTGTTATGACCAATTTGGATCCATTTTTATTTAGTTAAAATTCCCCTCGCACGCCATCCTTCTGTCTCGCCGTGTATGTTTTACCCATAAATTAACTTTTTTTATCTGTAATATTATAATGTGAAGCTAGCTATATTGATGATTAAAGTAATATTTCCCAGCCACTGGTCCGTGAACACCTGACAGGTACATATGAAAATCTTTTTAATATATTATTTTTAGGACACTTAAGAGCCAGCATCTAAAGTGGTGGAGTAAGAGATGGAAAAAGAACACAAACAGCGTACTTAGCTTTTGTTATTTTTATTAACTAGAAATGATTGCCACTTTGATGAATGAGATTAGATTCTAAATTCTTTGTTGGCCAGTGCATTGATCAGGCAGCCAAAGTTGACTTAACAGTACGAAACCACAAAAAATGCTTTTTTTCATGTACATGTTTATCGCTATCATTGGAAGGCTAGGGGCAAGCGGGCAAACTGGTTGTTAAGGGGGCTTTGTATATACCCAGAATACCTTTTAAAGTTATTGAATGTTAATTTTTATAGGGCCAAAAAATCACTGGCATGGTGAAATAGAAACCCCATAATATGCTCCACAACAGCGGTCCGCGGCTCTGGCTGGTGTACCCCTCAGCGGGGTGAGAAGAAGGACCACCCTGGGGTAAAACACTGGCCAGGGCCGCGGATTACGTCTCCCCTATGGATTTAAGGCTCGGGGCTGTGGACGGGTTGTGTCTCTGGACACAACCAACCCACTCCCCCATCGCAGGCTTAGTGGGCTGGTTCCGGCATCATGATGTTACTCTGGGGAAAGTTTCTACCCCTTTGAGTGACACATGGCTCCCTGCACATGCACGGTCCGGAGTCCCTATATTTAGTGGTCTGTGATGTCCAAAAGGTTGGGAACCACTGTTCTACAACATAACTGGGAAATAATAAACAGCACCCTGGATAAAACTCCCCATGTTTTTTGAAAGGGTTTTTAAATTGATACCCAATTCTGTTGTCAACTTTTCATATGATTCATGGCGCTGTGACTTTCAAACACAAGTAGACCATGAGAGGGCATCTCCCTATGTACCATGCAGACGGCTTAGGAACTGGCCTAAGGACTACATTTCCCCATGGTTCAGGTTTCTTGGTAAAGTTTCAAAAAGTGACATGGGAATGCACAACACCTCTGTCATAGACGGTCACATTGCTGTTTTTTAAACAAATTTGGTGTGATCAGGTACACCGAGAAAAGTGGTGCTGTCATGATGCAAGGCTCCTTCGATGTCATTTAAAGGAGGCAAGCTAGTGGCTGCAGAAACCAAATTCGTGAAAGTGATTGGTCCTCACTAGCTAAGGAAATTTTGTGCATTCATATTGGTCTAATATGAAAATACCATTTTAGGGTAAAGAACTCATTTGTATCGAGGGGAAGCTGTCATCTGCTAATTGTAAAGTAGCTACAAACAGACCCCAGCAATAGTGGATTGTAATTTTTAAAACACCTTTTATTAGACAGCCACATTGTTACCTTTTCTGCAAATATCACCACAGATGCAGCACCTAGAAAAGTAAATGTACTTTTGGCAGATTATAATAGGTGTATTGTTATTTTGAGAGTTTTAAGCTACTAGGTGCTGAATCAAGGGTTAAAATGCTGGCAGCACATTGAGAAGTCAGCCCACAACTCTCAAACAAGCACAGTTTGTATTGCCAGAGGTCTAACATGCTCCACCCCTGCACAGCAACACTCTGGCTTCCCAAGCACCAATGTTTACAACAGAGGGGAGGGGCAACTCCCAAATTTAAAACAACAATTTTAAGTGAGTTAAACTCTCAAATGCTGGTGCACTTTTGGTCACTGTTCTCTTCTTTTGGGTCCTGCTGTGATGTATGTGACCACTGTCCTCACCATCTTCAAACGAAAAATATGATGGAACAGGCATTATACTGATATACAATGCCACCAAAAAATTGGGGCAGTGGTATGATCTGAGGTCCCTTTGGGGGCAGTTTTATGATCTGGGGTGCCGGTAGGTTCACTGTTATGATCTTCGGTGCTGGTAGGTGCAGTGTTATGATTTGAGGTCCCTGTGGGGGCAGATTTATGATCTGGGTGCCGGTAATTTCATTGTTATGATCTAGGGTGCTGGTAGGTGCAGTGTTATGATCTGAGGTCCCTGTGGGGGCAGTATTATGATCTGAGGTGCTTATGGAGGTAGTGTTATGATCTGGCGTGGCGGTAAGTTCAGTGGTATGATCTAGGGTGCTGGTAGGTGCAGTGTTATGATCTGAGGTCCCTGTGGGGGCGGTTTCTTGATCTGGGGTGCCGGTAGGTTCATTGGTATGATCTAGGGTGCTGGTAGGTGCAGTGATATGATCGGAGGTCCCTGTGGGGGCAGTATTATGATCCTAGGTGCTTATGGGGGTAGTGTTATGATCTGAGGTCCCTGTGGGGGCAGAATTGTGATCTGAGCCGCTGATGGGAGCTGTGATGGTTGCTACACTTGGTCAGGTCTGGCTTCAGCAACCTTATGTACTCAAAAAAACAGGGACGGCTGACTACCTGAATACACTGAATTACCAGGTTTTTCCATCAATAGTTTTTTTCCTCCTCGATGGCATGAGCATATTCTTAAATGACAATGCCAGGATTCATCGGGCTCAAATTGTGAAAGTGGTTCAGGAAGCATGAGACATCATTTTCACACATGGGTTGCCCACCACAGAGTTCAGATCTGTACCCCATTGAGAATCTTTGAGATGTCTTGGAGAAGACTTTACACATTCATCTGACTCTCCCATCATCAAGAACTTGAAGAACAATGAAGACAACTCTGGACAGAAATACATGTTGTGACATTGTATAAGCTTATTAAAATAATGACATGTATGCTGTAATCATATCTAAAAGAGGTCCAAAAAAATATTGGAGTGCGTGACTTTTTTGGCAGGCAGTGTATTCTATACTAATACATACACACCTACTTGCATGTTCTGCAATATTTCTGCTTGTTATCAAACACGTTTGGTTAGAGATCATCCTTGTTCTTGGTTTGTGTGTAGGAAGATGCATCTAATGCTCAACTCCCCTGCGACACTTTTAACTTGAATGCTAAACCTCCTTGGAGAGTTGTGGTTTAAATCTGTACACGTGAAAGAGTCATTTAAAATTTAATTGATTCTCCTGTTCCCGTTAAACTGATTTATGTTTCCTTTCGCATAATATTCGCTGAATACATGCCTGAAATAGATAATCTGCCTGAGAAACATTAATGTTCACTGTCCAAAGATGTGAAATCCGAAATTTGTTCTACAGGCTTTTTTTTCTTCTTCAGAAAAGCCGCTGTCATAATGGCCGGCCATCCTTTGGGTTTTCTATTTGTTCTGCCAATTAGAGAGTGTTTGCCTAAAGCAGCCAGCGTGATTTATCAGTTTGAGCCGCAGACATACTGATGAATGCAGCCATCCATAACAAATGTAACAGTTTCACATGATTCTTGTAAATAATGTAGGAAATTCCTGGGAAAATCAAGCTTTGTGCTGCTGGTGGGCAAAAAAGAATGGGAAAGGTCTGAAAGGCTTATTAGGAAATGCTAAAGTCTCAGAGCTCATTGAGAATTTTTCTAAGGAACCTTTTAATGTGGTTTATGGGTGTGATCGGTCTGTGTTCATTATTGGCTCCAAGCTGGTTCCCATTTGTTGGTAGAGAAGAAAAAGCCTTGCATTAAAAATGAATTTCAGGCTAACAGCTAATTGCACAGATGAAATACATGCATGGTACCTGCCAAATGATTTGTATTTCTGTCCAAACATTTCTAAGTTAACCTCCCTGGCAGTATGATTATTTTAGCAGTACATTTGACATTTAAAAATACTTGTTTTTTTTAATTTCCAACTGGTCCTGTGCACGCCGCACACACCCCGGGGATGCAAGACCAGGGGACACAGATGCCAGGCATCGCCAAGGGGGCACCGAAGCAGGCCGGGCATCGACAAGGGGACATGGATGCCAGGCTTTCCTGGAGGATGCCAGGGGGACCATGGGGACCAGGTAATCCCTCAATTCCACCCATTCCAGTGTGGCTCGGGGTTACCGCTTTTTGTAATGAAATTTAACCCTGAGCCACACTCGGGATTACCACTGGGGAGATTAACACTCAGCACAGTCCACACTAGCAGCGGGTGGAACCTTATTCTCTACTCCAGTTAAAGCTGACCTATCATCAGTTTTTTATAGGACTTATAGGAGTACTTCTCCCCTTTCGTCTTTACCCCTGCAACAGTGAAGACAAAAGGGGAATCCCGCAGCCTCCTGGGACACATATGTTGTGTATCTCAGGAGGCTTCAGGCTGCTCCTACTACACATGCCCGGTCTCCAGCAAGTGTCATAGGGGTTTCTTGCACAGTGTGAGATCAATTAAGTAAGACAAAGAAGGAAAAAGGTGGCGGTGCCCGCCTTCTATCAGCAAACACTTTGCCCTTCAATAAACTAAATTGCCTGGCAAGCTTGGGATGTATTTATTGTTTGTTTTTAGGTTAAGACATAAATTTTATTTAACAGTATTTTATTTTTTTTAACAGCCATGTAATCCTTAAATCAATGTTTTGTGACTTTTTTAACATGGGTGAGCCCTTGAAATAACTTTCAGGTCTTGAAAAGTATGACATTAGTAAGTTCCTAAAAATAATGTTTCTAAATCATTTTTGGGAGTTAAACTGAATGTAAATTGTTGAATTAAACATTTTCTATCATTTGGAACAACAAATTATCCACTTTACACTTATGGAATTTTCAGAAATTTTACTTGATTGTTATAGTTTATTGGATCGATTAAGGAATGTTCTTGGCAGTGATGTTCAGCATCAGGCAACTTTCCTAAACAGCATTCAAACCCTGACAATGATCTTTACTTATTTGGACACTTATGCTTTGAAAAATATATTTTAATATGTTATATCTGTTCTATAGGTGCAAAAGTTCTATAGTTAAAAATTCAGAGACGTTCCCACAAACTTTATTTTTGGATGACAGTAGAAGAAAGAATGGGATTTCATAGTTAGAAAAAAACACAACTGGACTGACATCACCCTGTCAACAAAAATGCTGAATTTGCCTGCTTACAATAGAACTTCAGCATACTTCTGGTAGACCAACAGATGTGTTCCTGTACTTGCAGGGTCTTTAAATAAATAAATTGTGCTTCTAAAAATGTGTGCGTGCTTTCAAAACCAGGCAGGCTATTTTCCAGAAAAGGGATGGTGATGTCTCTTCTGCAAAAAGTATTCTTACTTGCTTGGTCACTGTACACTTTTTCAGCAGCTACTGAATTAACTTTACTGTATTTACATAATCGCGCCCAGCCAATCAAGATGACCGATGGAACAGGGACAGGTAAGTGCAATTAGAACGGACAATCAGGCAGGTAAGGTCATTTATCTGCAGAATGGACAACACCATTTATTTCTGCAATAAAGGACCTGCCTGGTTTAATTTTATTTTATTTTTTTGGATTTAGTTTCACTTTAAGCTGTGTTTTTACTTGTGCTTGTAGTAGAACCCTGCAGGAGCTGCTGATGTGAGTTCAAATCAATTCAGGCTCAGTCTGTTCCTTTAGTTTTGGGGCATATTGGACTTTTAGCAGAATTCAGGAAAAAGGGTAAGCATCTCCAAAAGTTCTGGCCATCCCATTATGGACTTAAGCACATTGCACTGCTCCACTATCAAGTCAACCTCTATGTCCATTAGTCCCCCACCTCTGAGACACTAATGGTACACAAATCCAAGCTGTCTTCTTGGCTAGCCTGCCTCTGATGCCCAAAGACTGGTACCCAGCTTGACCAGTCTTTGGACGGGGCAGTCCCGCTTCTGAATGGGATAAATGATCTGGCAGGATCCTGTTCTTTGCATGACTGGTGACTGGTCACTCCACTGGGCTCCAAATGTTGTCCAAGCCCAACAGACTCCTAGGTGCCAAACCCAGTCTGGGCTGGGCAACAAAGCTTCCTTATGCTCTCATATTGAACCCAGATATTTATTTTAGTCTAACATTGAAAGCCAGGAAACAAGCTTGGTATGGTAACATGTATGTTGCATAACACCCTCACAACTCATTGAGTGTAGCTTGAGTTAGTAATGGGTATTTTCTGTCACAAATGGCACCCATTAGAAACATAAAGAACACTATACTATACTTTATAACACCAGGAGATCATAAACATCTATGAAAAGACTTGGTCAGAACTTATAGGCTATTGCCAGATTTCCTATAGAATTACGATACTGCAGGATCCCATACATTTAAAACAGCCACATCGGCCCTTTTGGAATGTTCCAATCACGTCAGATTGCCAAATTGTCCTTCCTTGTGTTTATAAGACAAGTTTTTGCAAACAATACAAGGAAAGCTTGTATTAGCGCTATATCAGTCTTCTGTATGCATTCATATTTTCTATAAAATTTTATGCATATGAGATCTTTGTGTCACCATCTGTTCTCAAAAGAGGTCTTGATAGGCAGTCTTGTAAATACACCATACATGACAGATGGATAATTCTATAATTAAATTCCAACATGTTTTGCTCCTATAGATAGGTGCTGATATAGATTAGTGAGGAGGTGAATAAACTAATGCAATGCTAGCCTTCGTGCTATGGGGTTGATTTACTAATGAATAAAGCTGTTCACTTAGCAAAGTGAATTATTCATTTTCAAATGAAGACATGCAGACACCTGTTGGGGAGTATGTGCAACATGCAATCTAATATGTCGCTCTGAAGTAAGCAAGTCTTCCATCTATTTTTCAAGAGGAGTAGGATGGTGTATGCTATAAGAAATAGGGTTTTCCTGTGCAATGAAGTTTATGGTTGCCCCATGACTGGGTTGCTGCATTCTCTCTCACCTTTTCCTGATATGCGCAACATGTATGTGGAGAAGGTATTCACATTGAGTGGAAATTAAGTATTTCTCATAATAATAAGTCTCAACAGCTGTTGTTCCTGAAGAAGCGGACACTTCCGCGAAACGTGTCGAAACGTTAGGAGATTATATTATTGTCATCATTTTTAACGTGTTATATGTAATTTTTATGTGTGTTGATTTTAAATTTATTGAATTACAAGTTATGTTTTTCTATTTTATGTGAGTGCCTTAAAATTCCCTTCATGTGTTTGCCATAGATTTTCAATTTCAAGTGATATTTCACTTAGTTTAGTAACTAAGACGAAGCTTTGCTGTCTTCAATGAATCACACGCAAGCAAAACTCCTGTTTTTTTTAGATTTCCTTGCTATGATTGTTTAGTCTTTATGCTTATGTTTCACCGAATTTACAAAGCTAAATGAACTATTCCATGCTTAGTAACCAGCCCATAATCATTTAGTGGATTACCTCCAATGTTTCAAAGTCATTAATAACAATGAGAATTTCCAAAAACTCTAGCCTCCAGATAGGGAAGTAAAAAATATTGATACATTTGAGTATTTTGATATGAGAGAACACAAGACTTGATTGATTTCTTTTTTGTTCCCTGCCAGTCCCTCTACTTCTGGTACCATTCAAATAAATTAGATTCTGGGCAGCCCAGTACATACCATATTGCTTAAAAAATGTGTGGGCTTTTGACATCACCACTTTGCCTATATATCTATATATGTTGAATTATTACGAACAACCACTGTAGAGTCATTAGGCATTCTGCAGGCTGACTGCACTACAGTAGGTAATATAAACATCAGGTAAAGGACTCACCTTCCCGTTGGCTGGTGCTTTTTTTTTTTTTGAGCCTTAAATTAAAAAAAAAAAATATATAAAAACCAAACCACTTTACCACCAAAACCTATTCATGCAAATGTAAAAGCATCTGGCTTACAAGCATAAGTGCCAACTGCCCCCTCTGTGCCCATCATCCCTGGTACAGACATCAGTTTTACAGTTGGAAGCAAACTAATATTTGTGATAGGCTGCTAATTCCTATTTTCACAGCTGTTTGAACCTCCAGTTCACCAGTCTGAACCCCCAATTTGAGCAATTTGTGTTTGGCAAGGAATATGATTCCAATGCCAGATCTATAATTGCAATTTTGGCAGATTCCACACTGTTCTGTTCTCTGAGAGTTTTTACTCAGTTTTTATGCAAATAGGGAACTGTGCTGTATTTTAAAATTACACATTTCTTAGAATCAGTATTTTATAATAACACATATTGCCCTGCTTAGAATATCAAAATAGATTACATTGTAGCCCCAATATTATGAAATGTATTCTTTCACCAAATTTAGCTAATACACAGAACCTAGCTCAAAACCTTTATTACAGCAATTCCTAATCTTCTTACCCCGAGAAACCCTTAAAGTAATTTTCAGGTCTCATGGAATCCTTTTTTTGGGAAAAGCTACTTTAATTGGTGGCTAGTGAAAATAATGTCCCATTTACAGACAGCTACAAGCTACAGTAATGCAGCTGGCTCTACCATGTGGTGATAGGCCCAGAACTATGCACGCATCAATAAACAGGAGGTCAATTGGCCGAAATTTGAGTAATCCCTATCAACCTCCAGAGAAACCCTGAGGTTATGTAGAACCTGAGTTGATAATAGCTGCACTAGAGGAACCATGGTTGCTGTGTCAATCTTTCTAAATTAATTGCGCCTTTTAGCTAGAAGACATGATGAACAAACGTAAAGATGATCTTACCTAAATGCATGTTTTTAATGATGTGTTCAATGTTTTTAGATTCTTGTAGCCCCTTTATTGAAGAGCTTAGACAGGTGAAAACAGGAGCAGCGGATGGGGCCAGTCAGTTGTGTTGCAAGACTGGGTGCTAACAAAGAATATGATTATAGAAGGCAGTACAGTATGCCAGATGAGGTCATCAATGTGTTGGTTGAGCATCAGTAAAGTTTGACTTGGGGGAAATTTGACTAAAGTTTTTGTACCAAATTAAGTCAAACTTAAGGCAAATTTTACTTTTTATTTGTGTACTAATGCTAAGGCTGTTCCCCATGGTCAAATACATTCAAAATCTAATTGTCAAAAATGTTGCTAAAATTTTCCAACTAATTAGATTACAACAAATCGGCCTTATTTATTATTATTACTATTTATAATAAACTGTATTTTTAAAGAGACAACATATTAGGCAGCATTGTAGATTAAATAGGGGTTGCAAATGACAGATAGATACAAACAAGAACTCAGGAGGAGGCCTTGGTGGAGGCCTGGAGGGCCTGCCCAAAAAAGAGTTTACAATCTAAAAGGTGGGGTAAGTGGCACACAATAGGTGGGGAGATATGGAATGGTGAGAAAGTAGTGAGGGTTTAAGACAGCGGTCGCCAACCTTTTCGGACCTACAGAGCATTAAACTTATGGGCTCCAGACCACGCATGCTTGGGTAGCCGTGTGTCACTCAAAGGAGAAGAAACGTCCCCCAGAGTGACATCATGACGCCAGAACCCGCCCATTCTCCGATCGCTGGTCGGAGCCTGCAATGGGAGAGTGGGCGACGTGTCCAAAGACACAACCTGCTCACCGCCCTGAGCCTGCAATCCATGAGGGACATGGCCTGCGGCTCTGGCCTGGTGCCACCCAGCAGGGTCCATCTCATGGCCAGAGCCGCAAACCACAAAAATTTTCTCCCAGACCTGATCACCGGTTGGCAACCGCTGGTTTAAGAGACAGAGGAGGACAGGTAGGAGAGTTTTAAGAGATGGGTCCTAAGGGATCTTTTAAATGTATGGAAACTAGAAGCAATCTATGGAAGCTAGAAGAAACTCTATCTTGCTATTCTTCATACTATTCACAGGCAGGGGAAGGAACCAGACCTGTAAGTGTTTTTTACCATCACCAGAAAAAAGTAGGGTCTTCAGACAGAACTGTGCTGTGGGGCAGATCTGTGTAAATCCAAAAAATGAATGTAAAAATCCTTTGACAGGTAGAACAGCTCTCTATACATATTTCATATATATTCATTTGAAGTTTAGCTTTAGGAGGCTTTGGCTTGGTAAGGTAAATTGGGAGGGTATAGCTATGGTAGACTTTGCAATCAATGGTTGCACATGTATAGTTTTCTTAGGACAAGTCCTGCCTTTAGGTGAACTCAGAACCTTAACTGCTTCCAACTCTGTTCTTACACCTCAGAACCATCATCAAAAGTGGTTTTGATGGTAAATGAAATGACATTTATAGATGAAAAAATGTTGTTTCTGCTCAGGGAAAACAATTGTTGCTTTAAATCTATTTTGTACAGTTTTGATGCATATATTTGCATTTCTGCCAGCATAAACTGTCCTAGATCTGTCCATTCAAGTTCTGAAGAAGTTCCTGATGATCCCCATGCTAGAGAGAAGTTGTATAGCTGAGGTGGGGGGGATAACACATCCTGCAAACAAGTATCATCGTTATAAGAGCCTATTGGGTCCCTGATGACTTTAGTCCTATGGGGGATGAGTTGTTTCATTTAATCATATTGCAAATCTACATAGAGTACAGTGGAAAAAAATGTTTACTATCAGTATCAATTCAAATACTCAATGAACAGCAGAAATAAATTAAATTACAAACCCAATTTATTTGTAGGTTCTTTTTGATTTATGTATTATACTGCAATATTTTTATTACACTTTTTTTTGTTTTTTTACAGTTATGTAAAACTCCAGAAGACAATGAATTCAACCTGATAAATGTATAATTTTTAACTGCTAACATTTTAATTACTACTGCTTTGGGTTGAATTACATTTTATTGGTTTGGTTCACAGTTCATTAATTATGCTCAAAATTTGAAGTTTTGAAGTCTGCTTTTTGAGGGAACATCAGGTTATACAATTCTGGATACTTTGGAGCTTAAAGCAAGCAATTGGAAAGCAAATCAAATGGGAAAATGGGCCCAGGCATGAGAGACATTGTGTACCCTTAATGTTGATATTGAAAAAACAAAGCTTTAAAAGTTATGTCTAGAGTGCCTTAAAAAGTTAAACTCTAGGCTTATCCTCCACCTTATGTGGTTGTACATGCTCCTCTTCTCCTCTCCTTCCCTCCTCTCCTACCGAAATTGATTACTAATTGCACACTGTATACCAGAGGGTGGACTAAGTCATCACCCTTCAAGTCCAAGTCGAGTCCCATGTCATTGACACCAAGTCCCAAGTCAAGTCTCAAGTCACCAAGTATTCTTCCAAATCAAGTCCCAAGTCACTTAATTTTCCCCCCATTTCTTCCTATAAAGAAACAGAGCTCGGATCCTGTTCTTGATCACAGGATCCCATTCTAAGTCCACGGCTTTCTCGTCTGACAGCTGAAGGGGG